>NC_056747.1:308983612-309126112 GCF_019279795.1 Protopterus annectens | reverse complement strand
TATTAGCCCCTCTAAGATACTGTTTAAGCAGAGGATGAGAAAAGAGGGGAGGCTCTGTGTTGTAATGAGCCGAGATCTCAGACGCATGGATTTTTATTGAAGAAAAAGATAGGCCCTTGTCAATCATCTCAGTCAAATATTGTAAAATCTGAGGAATATTGGGCTTTGCTGTGTCTGTTCCTTGTGCATGGTTCCAAGCACAGAATATCTTCCATTTATCAGCATAAGATTTTCTAGTACTAGGCCTTCTGTCTTCCAAAATGACATCCATCACAGATTTACTGAGAAGTGTTTTGAATAATTAGTTGATCAGCCATGCTGCAAGATTCAGAGTTTGGAGCTGAGTGTGCAGAATTTGATAGTTCTGCTGAGACAGTAGATGAGGTATTTGAGGCAAGTACCATCGAGGAAGCGGAGACATATTCCTTAGTAGTGGGTATCAGTGCTGGTGAGGCCAGTCCGGAGAAAGTAGGATCATTTTTGGCTTTTCCTGTCTTGACTTTTAGTCAGACCTTGGAGAGTAGAGGCAGAGGGGGAAAGGCATAGACTGATACGTTTTTCCAGCTGAAGGATAAGGCATCCACTTTCCATGCTTTTTTGTGATGAGCTCTTGTACAGAATTTGCCCAACTGATAATTTTGGGGAGAGGCAAATAGATCTATGTCTGGGCTCCCCCATTTCTGTGTCAACATGCTGAAGATTTGTGGATCCAGTTTCCATTCGTGTGGGTCCATAAGATTTCTGCTTAGGTCATCTGCCAGAGTATTTTGCTTTTCTGGCAGGAATTGAGCTTGAAGATGCATTTGGTAACTCAAGGCTGTGTTCCAGAAGGCCATGGCTAGTCTGAAAATGGGGTAGGAATGTGTACCCCCTTGCTCGTTTATGTACCACATAACTGTGGTGTTGTCCGTCTTTATCAGTAGTTGTCCTGGATGAAGTAAGTCCTTGAAGGCTGTCAGAGCATTCTGGACAGCTAACATCTCTTTCTGGTTGATATGTAGATGCATTTGGTTTGGCCTCCATTTGCCCTGAATGCATCTTCCTGCCAGGTGGGCCCCCCAAGCATAGTCTGATGCATCTGTAGTTAGGGTTTGGGTGGCAGGGGGTAGAGTGAATGACAGTCCCTTGTTTTGGTGACATTTCTCTGCCCACATAAGAAACTCCTGTTGTAGGCAGGGAATGAGAGGAGTCATTGTTTCCAGACTGTGACAATGTTGACTCCATAAACTTTTTAGGTACCATTGAAGTTTCCTCAAATGCAGTCTTGCATATGGAATTAATAGAATGCAGGATGCCATGAACCCCAAAGCCTGCAGAATTTGTCTTGCAGATAACTGGGTTTTTGTTGCCATTTGTATGACATATGTTGTCAGTTGCCTTTGTTTGTCTGGCGTGAGGTAAGCCATCTGGGCAGTTGTATTCAAGCTTGCATCCAGGAATGTAATTATTTGAGAGGGTACCAGTTGTGATTTCTTTTTCATTTATGGTGTACCCTAGGCATGCTAGAAGCCTTTTTACAAACTCCAAATGTAGAAGAAGAGTGTCCTTGTCCTCTGCTTGAATGAGACAATCATCCTGATAAGGATAAATTTGAATGCTTCTTTGTCTGCAGAATGCAATTACTGGTGCCAGGCACTTTGTAAAGACCCTGGGCGCAGTAGATAAGCCAAAGGGCAGTGCAGAGAATTGCTAATGCAAAAAAACTTGATTTGAAGCGGAGGTATCTTCTGCACGATTCCCTTATTGGGATATGCAGGTATGCCTATTTTAAGTCTAGAGTTACTAACCAAGCATTCCTGCCTAGCATAGGCAGTAGCTGTTGTAAAGTCAGCATTTTGGAATGTCCAGGAACGTGTTCAAAATCGATAAGTCCAGTATTGGATGCCATGAATTGTCTTTTCTGGGTACCAGGAAAAGTCTTGAATAAAAACCTTGTCCTTTTTCCTTTTCTGGTACCGGTTGAATAGTCCCCATATCCATGAGGGACATGACTTGTTTCTGGGCCTGTGTCCACTGGTTTTGTGGCAGATCTAGCCATCCGTTTGGAATTGGCAAAGTATGGAAATGAAATCTGTACCCCTGGGATACTATGTTTAATACCCACTTGTCCTGGGTAATTAACTACCAATTTTGAGCATGAAGTGCTAGTTTTCCCCACAAGGGGGGGGTGCCAAAAGATAAGTGCTTGGTGATGGTAGAGGAAAGTCATTGAGACTGCTTACTGTAGGGTTGTGCTTTGTTTCCTCCAGATTTGGAGGTGGAGGCACCTCATTGCTTTGACCTGTAAGAACCTTGTGATTGGCATCTGGAGCCTTCTGAGCGCCTGATTTGCCTTGAGTGGCTCTGTTGGACACAGGAAAGGACCAATTTTTTGTAGGCCAGTGTCTACTGAACCTGGGTGGCTGCACTTGCAAGAAATCTTTTACAGTTTGCATAGATTTAGCTTTGTCTCCCATTTTCTTTAAAACCTCTTCTGCCTTATTACCAGAGTATCATGCTGCAAAGCGGCATCCAACAATTTAGCTTTAACATGATCAGGCAGATTTTGCTCCTTGAGCCAGGCATGCCTTCTAATCACAGATCCAGTAACTGCGGCCCTACAACAGGCCTCCAAGGAATCAAAACCACATTGCAAAGTATGCTTTCCAACTTGTTCTGCTGAATGCAATAATTCCTGTAACTCTTTATTTTCCACACAATCAGAAATCAACATCATTTTCTGTTTCAGTAAGCCCATAACATGCTGTTGACATTTAAGCATATGAAACTGGCAGTTTAAGACCCTGACTGCCAAGGTTGCAGACATATAAACCTTCTTTCCCCATCTATCCAGTGCCATGGAATCTCTATCAGAGGGGGTAGGATTTTTGGCTGTAGAGGCCTTTACACCCTTGGGATCCTGAGAAACAGTCTCAGGATCAGCAGCAGGATTTCTGAATAGAAATTTGTTGGAGTCAGGAAGCCTGTAATATCTGTCTGGCTTACTAGGAACTGGAGCCAAGGAATCAGGAGCCATGCTCGATTCCGAAAACACAACAATGTCTAATACAGGAGGTATTGCCAAAGGCCTATGCTGAGGAAGAAGGAAATCCCTAAGCCTCTTTTTAGATTCAGAGAAGTCCTGACTCTCTCAGTGAAAATGTTCCCTTAAAGTATGCAAAGTCTCGCCAAAACAGTAATCCTCAGGAGGAGATGCAGACGGGATGGATTCCTTTGCATTAGAATCCTCATAGGGTAGAAATTTCCTGATCAGAAGAGGAATCAGAAGAAATGGAAACCCGATCTGAAGATTCATAAATCAGTGCCTTGTCTAGGCCTCTTAGCAGGGGGGGGGGTTTGGGAACCCCTGATCAAGGTAATTAAATCCTCAGCCATTTTTGATAATCTGTTTTTTAGGCATAGGGGTCTGAGCACGTGGCTCATGCGTTTTTTTTAGATATAGAAGATGTTTTTGACCTTGTTTTTGTTGCTGGCATCAGTTTAATATAAAAATGTTGACGCCTGAAAACACCCTAAGAAGCCAGTGCCTGCTCAGCGGCTCCGGACCCATCCAAGGGAGAGACATCCGTGGGTTCAATACTCTGAGAATCTCGTGGCATACCGGACTCCGAATGGGTCTCGGTAGAGGCCTGCGACTCAAAAGTTGCAGGTATCAGGGGCTGCGAAAGCGCATCACTGAGTACCGGTGAACCGGTGACTGGCTTAGGAGAAGCTTCGTCGTCTGTTTTGGACCTTGACAGTCTGTCTCTGTCTTTTTCTTTGCGTTTTTTGTGAACTCCGGTAGTCGGATTGCTAACCGACGACATTTCAGGATAATTAAATCTTGTACCAAAATATTTAGAAGCAACAATATACCAACGCTTAGTAGTGCATTGGTTAAATCTAGCACAAAACCAACAGCAAGGCACATTGTGATCTGGACCTAGGCAAGGAATACAGTACAGATGAAAATCCTTATGAGGTATTTGCTTCCCACAAGTAATGCAATTATTAACTTTTACTGACATTGGTAAGGAGCAACAAAAAGTTTCCCCAATGGGGTACTTAGCTTTAATTTGAAGCCTTCGGTTCTGAAACTCGAATACGAAAATTTCAGGAGTCAGCCGACTGGCACTTGTGAACTGCTTCTGCTTCGGGCACTGTGCGGCACGAAAGACTGAATAAAATGGCACTGGCTGCATGTTTTACAACCCTGACGACCTGACGTCATGGAAGAAGAGACAGCAACCAACACAGGACCCAAGACTGTTATATTCAGGCCAACTGAGGGCAACCTGCCAGCAGATTACCCAAATGTAATGACTGCAACAGTGAAACACGAAGAACATCATACAGTGATGATGTATTTTTGTGTAGCAAAGTACGAAAAACGAATTAGATGCATTTTTGAATGATATCATTAATAGTACAGATTTCTTGAAATGTACTATTTCAGGCACAGGTGCTTCTATGCAATTTTTTCATGTTTCTTTATATTTATATAAAGAAAACAGATGTTTTCAGTTTAAAATCTACAGGAAAAAGACCTTTAGAAAAAACTTCCTTGACTATACAAATGTGATAAAAGATCAGTTTATTAGGCTATCAAATATTTTTACTGAAGATTTTATTTGTGTGCAGGAAAGTATATTTTTGAAGGATTTATTTTTACAAAGAAACTATCCACATCAATTGGTTAACAAAATTATGGAAGAAATCTTTCAATTAAGACATATTAGATACAGTCTTATTCTCAAAAGTGGTTTCAATAACAAATCCACCAATGATATGAGACTCCGTTTCCCCTTACTGATAAGTAAAGATATGTATTTTTTGAAAGACATACTTAAAAAAATAGAGTATTATACAGGGGACCAGAGTTAGTATTTTAGGCTACATCCCAAGTTTATGCTATAAGATGTCAAAAGACTTTTAAGAACATTTTTTAACACAACAAAAAGAAAAATACAAAATATGTTCTACAGGTAACCATTCTTAGAATTTGTTAAGTATAACTGTGAGAACTGCAGTTTTTGTAAACACATTCATGTTTGCAAAAGTTTCTTTTTTCAGCATTGCAAATTCACCAAGTTGAATGGATATTTTAATTGTAGTATTACTAATATAGTTTTATGCATGCTTTTCTGATTTTTGTAAATCATTTTATGTAGGGAAAAACAACAAGAAAATTGGACAATCACATTAAAGTACATATTATAGCAATCAAAAAATGATGGAAAAAAAACACTCTAGCCAAACACAGTAAAGAATGCAAAAAAATTCAAGCAATTTAAATTTACTGTTTCGAAGTAATTCTTCGTACGTTTTAAGTTGTTCTTCATTTTGGCATTTTTTTTTAATATACAAGTACATATATACATACACACACACACGTGTGTGTGTGTGTGTGTGTGTGTGTGTGTGTGTGTGTGTGTGTATACACACACACCGCAAACAAATCCTTGGCTAACACAGCTCACTAGTACCACAGAAATTGAAAAAAAAAGAGAATAAATTGATTAAAATAGGAAGACGACATATTAGCGCTTTCATCCCAAATTTAATAATATGGAACTTCTTCAGAAATAACTCCATTACAAACAATGAAACATTTAAATACATTTTCCCACCTAAAACAATTAAAATAGACCAATAGCAAAGTTCATGATCATATGACTTCAAAACAATTTCTCCACCAGAATATTTCTCCTTCCTACTATAATTCATTATAATCATTTTACTCATTTTTCTCAGTTCCTGTGATACTAATGAGTCATGTTAGCCAAGGCTTTTTTTTTATTGCAATAGGTTTTCATTTTACCTTGGTATCAGTTGGTTTTATATACACACATATATGCATAAACACATATATACAGTATAATATAGTATACGGTAAAGTGCAGTATACCACAAAGTTCAAAAAGGAGCAAGCCATGTTTCGCAAAAATTTTAATAAAAGTACACAGGTTACAAATTATGAATTAAGCACTTTCATCCCATTTCAACATAACTTCAGAATGTAATAAAATGTTCCTTATATAGAGATGGTTAACAGGTTCAATTAATTTCTTTAACAACCCATTAAAACATTCCTTAAAGATAAGTACCATAAAAGTGTGCTCAAATACTAATATCTGAACAGTTTGCTTAAATTTTGATCAAAAGTCAGTTAACAGTTCCACATCATATATAAAAAAACAAACATTCCATCTTGAAAGGGTATACTACACATTCAAACTAAAGCTAAAAAGTGATATTTAAAAAACTACACAGTCAAATAAATTCACTACTTTAAAAGCTAAAAAAAAGTTAGTTAGAAAAGTTAAAAGCCAAAGGGTGTTTCAAATGGAACACTATCAAATGGAGGGACCTATTTATGGCTAAACATATTATAGTTTAGCTGCTTTATATTTCAAAATTGTCTGCATTGAAGCATAATCATTCAAGCCCGCAACAACAAATGCATTCAATCTAAATTGCCACAACTCTTTGTACTCCAGTTTGTTCTCCCAATCTCCCCCTCTAGGGTCCAGATCCACCTGTTCCAAAATATCAGACTTAAAATCATTATGGGAACCATTAAAGAGAGAGAGTGTTTACATAAGGCATTATTTACATTTTTGGTCCTAATGTATACATACAAGTCACATATACATTTTTTTTTAAGTTTTCTCTTTTTTCCCAATGTAAAATCCATCATACTTTGCACATACTGCTAAATAAATAATACCCTCACTACTACAATTACCATTCGTAAAAACATTTTTGTCTTATAAACGTTACCTAAAATAGTTCTCATCATCAACAACATGCTGACACTGGCCACATCAACCACACTTCTTTGTAACTTGCCCATCTTTAACTTTTTGGTGGGAGCTTCTTTCGTAAAAACTTTTCAAGTTTGGTTCAGTTTTAGAAATGAATTTGGGATCAAGTCCCAAAATCCCTATATTTCAGGGTTAAAACTCAGCATGTTCCAGTTTCTAAAAATAATTTCCTTCATTTTTGGTACTGCGTGGTTGAATTCTATCACCATTGCTCTACCAAAGCTGTCACTCCTCTCTACGCCATCTGGTTTGTAACATTCAAAAGCAGTGCCTAACAATGGTTTATATTTTCTACACCAGTCATTAAAAACTTATTTTATAAATTTTACTCACAAATTCCTTTGGATATCCCCTATGAATAAACAATACAGAAACAAACATTCTCCATTTTTTTCATTACGTATTTCTGTCATGCAGAGCTGGATCCAGCTGTAGGCAACATAGGCAGTCATCTACTGCCCCATGAAGGCTAGGGGCCCAAAAATGAGTAAAAATTAAAAAAAAAATGCACAGTGTTAACCTTTTTAAACTGGATGACTATTCACAGCACACTGAACACAACAGTGCAAATAGTCATCCAGTTTTAAAATAAATAACATAAAGCTGCTTGGCTTCTTCCATTCAGTTCATTTTTTTATCAGGTACCACCAATATCGTAAAGCAAGCACTAACTTAGTGGCAAGTGGGTGCACTAGTCTGCCCCCCCCCCGGCCTGATGGACTTAATATTTCAGTTGGAGGGGTCATCCGCAAGTCACGCAGATGTGCATATGCTCTTTAAAACCATTACTAGCTTTGCATTTTTTTTTTAGTACAGATCTCGTGTTCAGTTAATGATCATCCTCTTGCTGGCTGCTGCTGACAGTCCAGATGAGTAGCTCTGCTCATTCATGAGAAAAACGCAGTTGTGTAAAGTAAAATATGAACGTAATACAGATGAGGTCAGGCAAGATGGGGCATACTTGGTGGAGTGCCAGTAATGGAATTTTATACAGTTTCCACTGAGCACCATAGAGTGCAAAGGAGACGACCCAGACTTCAAGCTTCTGTAAAATGTTATGGCTTTGTGTTTCTGACAGTTAGAGCAAGATAAAAGCAAAACCTGGGACCTGGGACATTCAACTTTCTGGTGTCCAAGATACATTGCCACTTGGCTTTGCAAATGGAAAAAGGTTATTATTTGCAACTTTAAAGTTTGTACTTTTGTTTTGTTTTATATTACCAGCCTGGTGTTTCATATAGCTAAGCTACCAAATTCTGATGTATTTTATAGCATAAATGTGTTAGCAATAGTGTATCGAAGAACTAGGGCATATGGATATGAGAAAGAGTTGGACACTATTTGTCCCAACTATACCAACCCTGCATTTTTTGCCTCATTTGGACTCCTTTGAACCTGACCATGGATATCAGAAGGAGTTGGACTGCACAGTATAAGATCTAAGGTTATTTAGAAGGGTTGCACTGCAAGCTTTAGGGGCAGTGGCAGATGAAAGCTCAGGCATGCATGCATAGGGCATTTGATAGTACTGGCAACAGATAAAACACTGTGTTCTCTAGATAAGCAAGCAAGTATTATGTATATAAATAAAACACAGAAAGACTGAACCAATAGCATCTGTCAGTTCAATGCAGAGAGGCCAGGATGCAGTGACTCCCATTAATACACCCCTGCCCCATTTCTGTCACCATGTATTGAAGGCCACAAATAAAGATCTACAGATTAGTAAAGATGTATATGTACTTATTTATTTAATATTAGCTTATTGTACTTAATCCAGGCATTTTCAGTCTTGACCCAGGAGTAGTATAATAGTGAATGGGAAACATCTGACTAGGACGCCAGTGAATTCACACCCCTTTTCCCCCGCAGACACACACTGTTTACTGTTCACCACACCGTTTACTGTTCACTACACAAATTTCATGAGATTTTGAACAAGTAGCACAGAAGTTTTAACATGTTGTCAAAAGATGGGTCAGTACTGCATCACCAATTTAGCTATGTCAGTGCTGTTCCGTACCATTTTGCTGAAGTGAAGATTGTTGCCTGTATACACTCATAAAAGTATGTGTATTTTCCATTCTTTATAGACATGCTATTTACAGAAATAAGCTGGAGACTGAGTAAATGAGGTCACAGTGATGAAGTCTATAGCTTTTATTTCCTAAAGTGATTATTTAAAATTGCCAGTCTTTAAAGGAGCTTTGTATGTTGCAAATTAAATAAACTTGCGGTTGATCAGACTTCTGTTAAACATGTGCAAATTATACCGGCTAAGTATGTATTACCAAAATTATAAGGAGGTTATCAAAGTCATAAAATCATAGTTTTGATTATATTTGCTGTATCCAAAATTAATTTTTTTAACTTCCATGACTTGCTGTTAAGCTTCATGGTATTCAGTATTATTGCCAGCCAATAGTCTAAAAAAATACATACACAAAGCAATTTTCAGTCAGTACTAATTCAAGTTAAAACTAACTGTTGCAGTGTTTAAATTAACTAAGTATTTTGTTTACACATTCCAAGGCCAACAACTGTCAGATAGACTGAAAGGCTTGGCATTCACTGATCCATTCAAATATTTGTTTACTTCAGTCTAAGCTAAGCAACTGCATTTAAACAGTTCCTGACACACAAAGAAAACGCCCAGCATACCTCTCAGAGCAATAATTCTGAACAAAGCCATAAATAAAAGCGATACAAAGGCTCAAAAATAGGGACAATTTTAGCTATTGCTCTTACAAACTTAGAAAAATGATAGAATAACAGGTTTTGCATTTGCATGAATTTTCTGAAGAGTATGAAGTCAAACTCAAATGTCTGTCATTATTTTCTAACTTCAGTCTTTAATGATTTGCCACTACTTTTCTAGAACACCAGAATTTTATGAAAAAACGGACCAAAAATATGAGGCAAATATCTGGGCATTCTGTGAAACTCTGGACAGCTGAAAGGTACGAGTCATTTCCAAGTAATTTGGCATGCCCATCCAATGTTCTTTGGAGTTCATAATGTCTGGATGTTTTAGAGCATTGGTTTCAAATTATACTTAATGAAAACATCTTCACATTTTCAGCATTTTCTCTTTACTAAGCATAAACTGTTGCAATTTCTGTAGTTCTCTGTGCTGTTTTGCAGTTATTATAAATGGTGTACTATAGCAGAAGTTCATAGAGCACCTGATTATTGGTATTCAGCACTCAGACATAGTAACTTTTGCATTCAACATCTTTTTGAAGCTAAAAATATGCATGATATTCTGCAGATTCAACAGTGGAATAATCATTTGAGAGAAAGTTAGTCTCAAATTTTCTAACACATATTGCCAAGAAAAAATTTTTGCATTGGCCTTCATCCCCTGTACACCAGAAATAAGAATAACTCAAAGTTTTGTTTTTGTTTCATATTCCCAGTGCCCCTGAAGTTGTGTTGCTTTTTTCTGAATGAATCTGTTTTACTTGCTTTTTCCCCCCTTTAAATCACTGTTGTTACTGTTTACAATTGGCTTGTTTCTGGCCTGGTGTGGGAGCCATCTTGAGATAGCAGCGGTTCTTGTACAGAAAGTACATTAATTGCTGCTATTCCTAGGTAGCCAGACACCGATTCATCAAGTTTACAGCCAATTTCCATTAGTCTTCTACTTTTTACTGTTTAGCACATTATAAGATCAGATGCGATGAGCACACAGTTTGACAATGTTTCAAGTTAATAATAGTAATGTTTTATGAGTGCTCATGACTGTCATTGTTTATGATTATTTCTGTATTTGTCTGTGGTTCTTTTCAGATTTGTCCCTGATTGGTTGAGAGCTGTGGTGTAGAGTAAAAGCACATTTTTTTAACACAACACAATTCCAGTTATAACAGCGCAATTTGTCTTTAATTTTGTGCCTTTACCCCCCTGCCCATTATTTTAGACTTCTTATGCGAAGATGTTGAGTGGTATGCAGCAGTCAATTAATGCACAGAATAACAGTTGTTTTTGTACTCCTCCCAAATTCTGCCATAGTTTCATAGTATAGTACTAGGTTATCTGCCCTGGGGCATTTGTAAGCCTAGCCATAGTGATGTGGCTTTTGCCACCCCATGAAATGGTACAAAAATATACAGAATAAATCTAGAATACTGTGCCTCTGTCTAGTAGTGACACAATGAAGGTCCCCTTATATAATAGAATTAGTTTACTGTGCCCCTATCTAGCAGTGACACAGATGTGACCCCTGGGGAAAACTTACGATCTCCCATCCACTCATCAAGATTTCTCTTGAAGAGAGTCAGTGAGGGGCTCTGCCTAATACGAACTGGGATCCTATTCCAAAGCATGGAAAGCCTCTGGGTTATGAATCTATCCCTCCAGCATGTCCTATTCATACTTGTGCCGAGGTTTAAGTCTTTAGCTCTCGTGGTCCTGATGGATTTGGATTTTTTGAGGTGGAGCATGTCCATCAGATCCTGATTGGACATGGCCTTGTACGTCAGGCAGAGATCACCTCTGAGCAGGCGGTATGCTACTGAATAGAGCTGAAGTTTCTTTAGTCTGGCAGAATAAGACATATGTTGGAGACCCTTGATCCTTTTGGTGAGGTACTTTTGTGGTCTCTCCAGCTGTTGCAAATGCCGGGTGAGGTACATACCAAATGGGGCATTGTACTCAATCATGGGTCTGATGAGGGAGGAATATAGGGGTACAATGACATCCTTGGATCTGGATGTGAATCCCTTCATGATGAGGTGTGCAAGGTAGAATGTTTTTCTAACCACTTTGGCAACGTGGGTGTCAAATGATAGGTCGCTGTCTACTTGGGTCCCTAGGTCTCTGATTACTTTTTCCGTACTCAGTGGGTTGCTGTCTATGTGATAATTTGTGGGTGCTTTGTTTTTTACAAAAGGGATGGCTATACATTTTTTGGCATTTAGTTTAAGGCCGTGACTACAGCACCAGTTGTCCGTTTCAGTGAGGCCTTTTTGTAGGATGTGTGTGTCTGCTGGTGTATCGACTATGGCGCCTAGTTTGCAGTCATCTGCGAACTTTGTCAGCCACAGCCCTCCCATGTTTGCTTTAACATCTGAGAAATAAATGCCGAACAAGAGGGGTCCCAGGACAGATCCCTGTGGGACACCACTTGTGACTGGCTTTGAGTCTGACATTGCTCCAGCGATTTTAACTTTATGGGTTCTGTCCTTTAGCCAGTTTGCAACTCATCTAGTGACATAAGGGTTTACTTTTAAGCTGTTTAGCTTATCTATGATGCCTGAGTGGGGTATTGTGTCGAAGGCCTTAGCCAAGTCCAGGTATGCTGTATGGACTGCTTTGCCCTCATCAATGGCTCTAGTGACTGTTTCGAAAAAGTCAACCAGGTTTAAAAGGCAGGATCTGCCCTTTACAAAGCCGAACTGGGTGGGGTCAAGTGTCTGTAGGTCCCCTATGTATCTGTTTATGAGTTCCATAATGATTCTTTCCATAGCTTTGCAGACCAGGCTAGTTAAGCTTATGGGGCGGAAGTTTCCAGGGTCTGTAGAGGCACCCCCCTTGTGGAGTGGGACCACTGTTGCTGTACACCAGTGTTCAGGTACATATCCCGAAGTAAGGCTAAGGTTAAATAGCATTTTTATGTGTGGGTTTAGCTCCTCTTGGAGTTCACGTAACACGCACCCCGGGATACCATCAGGTCCCACTGATGCTGTGTTGTTTGCTTTGTTTAGGGCGGTTCTCACTTGGACATCTGAGATGACAGGGAGATTACATTCAGCTGGGATAAGTATTTCTTCTTTTGGGGGTGAAGGAGGGGAGAAATTTGCACTGAACCTGTCAGCCAGAATGTTGGCAATATCTGTGGGTTCAGTGTATTTTTTGTTGTTGTGAACCAACTCTGAGCATATCTGAGGGTTTCCGCCCAGGTTTCTAACATAGCTGAAGAAGGCTTTGTGGTTATCTTTCGTGTCCTTAGCGATTTTTCTCTCAAAGTTTGCCTTGGATGTTTTTATTAGAGAACGTAGTTTTCTGCTAATGTTGATCAGAGATGTCTTCCCTTCATGGGATTTCGCTCTGACGTGCAATAGCTTCCTTCTTTTGTTATACAATTTGTTTATGGCTGAGGTCCACCAGACAGGACGCTTACATTTGGTGGAGAGGGACTTGGATTGGTTTGGGATTGCATGATCCATGCATTCTTGGAGATGTCCATAGAAAGCATTTGTGAAGGATTCGGCATTGTGGGATGTGGTATCCACTGGCACAGTGGGCTTAAAGGATACCATCTCAGTCTTAAGAAGAGTGAAGTCTGCTTTTGAGAAGTTTTTCACTGTGGTCTTTTGTGCTGGGGGTGGAGGTGGGATATGTATATCCAGGGTGATTAGTTTGTGGTCAGATCTCACTAGTGAGGGGTATACTTCCGGTGTGGAGCATTTTGTCCCCATGTTTGTGATGATCAGGTCTAGTATATTATCTCCCCTAGTGGGAGAGGTGACTAGTTGTTCCAGTGCATTTGAATTTATGAATTCCAGGAACCTTTGGGCTAGGATATTAGGGCTAGAATAATGTACCCAATCTATGTTTGGGTAGTTGAAGTCTCCCAGTATGATGGTATTTTGTGATACATTCATATCCTCCAATGTCTTCAGGAAGGCTGAGTGGGGTTCTTGAGATTGGGATGCCAGTCAGGATAAAGGCTGTCCCTCTTAATCCCTCCTGAAGTGGGTTTATTTTGTATTTTTTATTTTTTTTTTTGAAAATAGGTTGCGAATTGATTTACATAATGACAAAAATTAGTTAAAGATTTCAGAAAATGTATATCATTTTTTCTCATTCTGTCTCAACTTAATGGTACTAATATTTTTGGTGCCCCCGATTGTCCCCGATTATTTCTGGTGACTGGCTGATGACTTTTGTGGAACAGCTGGTACTGAATGAGAGGCCAATGTTAGAGTTATAGACTTCTTTTACTTCAGAAAATGTTTACTGATTCACTATTATTATTCTATCAGCGTCTCAAGTTAATAGTAGTAATAATTTAAGTGTGCCTGATTGTCTGGACTGCTCTATGATTATTTCTGGATTTGTGTTGAGAGAGCTATGGATAGTGACTGCTTCTGATTAGGGAAAACAAAGCTGAAAGTTAATATAGGTGTTGCTGTGGGCTGGTACACACACACACACACACACACACACACACACACACACACACACACACACACACACACACACACACATGGAGCTACTGTAAAAGAACAGTATTTCAGAGTGCTTTTGTCACAGTTTGCTGTTGTGCTTTGTTTCTACCCGAGGGTTGCTGGACCCCTACAGAGAAGTCTGTTTAAAACTACTGTCAAGAATGATGCATGTGTACCAACTAAACAGTGCCTCTGCCTCAGAAGTTTCAGTCAGGTGTTTCTGTACCTTCAGTGTCCTTGAACTATTACATGACAAAGCACAAACCAGTGAACAAGATTTCTCTGCAAGACACAAATTCATCTTTGAAAGATTTAATTAATTAATGTAATTTAATTTTATTTTATGTAACACAAGACATTTGGGGGGTACAACATTGTGATGTCATGTGATGGGGGGTCCCAGCCCAGAGTCCTGCCTAGGGCCCCATATGACTTTGATTCGGCTCTGCCGTCTTGAGCTCATCTTAGCAGCTCATATACATTGACCCTTCACTAAACTTTTCTTTAGTGATATAGGATTTGCACTAATGAACAGTAAATATGAGTTGCTGAAAGTGGGTTTTCTATAAATCTGACCCTTAACAGCTCCCTCAGCCAGTGCAATATTGGTGTCTAAAATGACTAAGTTATCCAAGAATCACAAATATAACAATTTTAGAAGAAAATTCTGATTTAAAGACAGAGAAGTTTCCATTCTAAAAGGTCAAGGTTTGCAGACTGGGGCGCAAGTCGCATTCATCGTAACACCTTTAATTGGTCACCCCCTCAAACATTAAAAAGTTCTGTAACACAACTGAGATAATTTCTGTAATTAAATTCACTTCCTGACCCTTTAAAATTTTGAAAGTGCAGAGGCTTTCGTGAAAAAGTTCTAAACCTTCTTCTAAACGAATAGAGAAAAAAAATCAAGAACATCAATTGTTAAAAATCCCACAGAAGCTGTAACTAATTCTGGTGCAAGTCTCCCCAGAAAATCTCCAGAGTCTTTCAACATGTGCATTTTCATATCTGTAATAAACTTTAGGGATTTTTCTATAAATACAGCCACTGGGAAAGTTTTAAACTCAGTAGCAGCTACTATGGGTCTAAAGGGGGGGGGGGGGGGTATCAATTTTTTTGTGAAGTTTGGGATCCCAAAAATCAAAACTACATTAGGTTTGACAACATAAAAAAATTCATTGGTGTATATTACATATACACATACATATTTACATACGTGTGTATATATAATTTATGTACATATACACACACACACACACACACACACACACATGTAAGCATGTGTGTACGTCTATGTGTGTGTATATATTCTAGCTTATCGGTGGGAGTGGTAAGCCTACCTACCACAAGAGGAGTGGTTTCTGGCCCAGAAATTGTAGTTTATTGGCCGGTTGGGTAGTTTTTCCATCTCGCATTTGTTCTCCTTTCCCGCCTTTCTTGTAACTAGTCTAGTCCAGATACAGATTTGCTGTATTCAGAACAATTTGTAAGCTTCTGAGCCCCCCAACCCTTTCTGTGTTGGAGGGAAGCCTTCTAGCTCATCAGTGGGAGTGGTAAGCACTAGGTAACCTATCTACCACAACAGGTAGTTTTTGGCCCAGAAATTGTAGTTTATTGGCTGTTTGGGCAGTTTTTCCATCTCTTTCAACTTTCTGGTTTAAAAAGCCTGCGTTTGTGCTCGTTTCCCACCTTTCCTGTAACTAGTCTAGTCCAGATACAGACTTGCTGTATCCAGGACTGTTTATAAACTTCTGAGCGGTGCCAAAAAGTCTGCTCTTCAATGTTTCCCTTAGATATGCTAGTTCTCTCTTCTCCTGCACTTTTACTAGCTTATTAGTCTAGCACTTTACCAGACTTCTTGTAGCAATTACTGTAGCACACAAAAGTGCTACCAGCACTAAACGTTATACAAGGAAACGGCTCCAGTACATATTATTAATGCCCACCCCTCCAGGCATGTCTAAAGGTCAGTTCCCTGTGCTTTCTCCTATTACCCTGGTGAACCTGGGCATCCTGAGGCAATGTAACAACTGCCTCATGTACACTGACAAACCTTTCCTCTTATCTCTCAACACTCAGGCTTGCAAGACATGCACTTATATATCCAAACTGGAAGCCACGCACCCTCCAGCCAAGACAGGGAATAGCTGGCCAAGAGGAGAAGGTCAACACTATCACCACACCACATGGAATACACACCTGCACTGCCTTCACATAAAAACACAAACACAAACCACACACACACTTTCGCGGAGGCTCTCAATAAAAATCTACCCAAACAGCAAAGACCTCCAAGGAAGAAGTGCACTGGACCACCACAACTCTCCTAAACAGTGTGCCACTCAACCAAATCCCCTATGGCAAAACAGCATGCCCAACACACTAGTCATAGGTGACTCAATAGTGAGGCATACTGGATGTCCCACTCACTAGGTTGAATAAGGAGAAAGTAAAAGTCAGCTGCCTGTCAGATGCCAGGATCCACCACATAACACACGCACTCAGGTCCCTCAACAACAGGTACAAATATGACTCCGTCATTGTGCATGTGGGTGTGAATGACCTGAGATGTACCTCCCTGGACTACATGAAAAGAAACATGAAAAGAAACATGGAGGCGCTCTCGGATTATGTAGCCCAGGCGGGTATGACCCTAGCCCTGAGCAGCCTCCTACAATCACCCAGAATGATACCACAGCACAAGCAGAAAATGACTGATTTCAACAATTGGCCAAGTTTCTGGTGTCATTCTAAGGGGATCCAGTACTTGTCTGCCTGGGATGACATGATTGACAGACCTCGATGCTTTGCCAGAGATGACCGGCATCTGTCACTCCTGGGCTTCTGGATACTGGACAAGGTTCTTGCCACCCCTATAGTGCCTTTTTTAGGCGGTGTGACAAAGACCAAATTACCACCATAACAGCTACAAACAAATGCAATCTGAGGGTCATGCTGCTGAATACTAGAAGTCTAAATCTCAAAATGCAGTTGCTCGAAGCACTCCTTAAAATGGAGAACATTGACATTTATGTTGTAACAGAGACCTGGTTCAATGCAGCAGAAAGCACCCCTGCACTACCAAGCTATAAGTCATTCCACAACTTTTGGCCCCAGAACTTGGACCGAAGCTCCAAAGGCGGTGGTGTTTCCATATTCATAAAGGATGCGCACACCTCCAGAATGGTAGCCCAACATAACACAAAGATACTTCAGGTGCAGCTAACATTGGGTAAGACAGCGATTCAGGTCGTAACCTGGTAAAGGTCCCCAACCATGTCCCAAGACTCACACTCCACATTCCTAAGCACCCTGGAGAATATTAGGGTCCAACCTAACACACTCATACTGGGCGACTTCAACTACCCCTCCATTAACTGGGAAAACCACTCATGTACTAATATACTTACCCAACATTTCCTGGAATTCATTAATTCCAATGCCCTGGACCAGCTCGTTCTTACCCCCACTAGAGGTAGCAAAATCCTTGACCTGGTCATTATTAACATGGGTGACCACTGCTCTATGCCAATAGTCAACTCCTCCCTGGTTAGATCCGACCACAGACTAAAATCACCTTTGAAATCCACATCCCTCTCACCCCCACAAAGGTACCACCATGAAAGACTTCTCCAAAACTAAATTTGGCCTCCTAAAAACAGTGGTGGCTAACTTTATGGCACTCATGCAAATGGAGAATAGCTGCATGACTGCCGAATCATATACCAATGCACTGTATGAATACGTACACAAATGCATAGAGCTCACCATACCCAATAGAACCAAGACGCTCTCTTCCAAAAAAAGGAAGCCAATCTGGTGGCCCCCTGCCATAAACAATCTCTACAACAGAAGGAGGAAACTGATGCGGAATAAGGTAAAGTCCCAAGACTGGAAACACTCCCTTATCAGCCTCAACAAAAAGTTGAGATCCCTCACCAAATCCTCTAAAGCTAGCTATGAAAACAGAATTGCAGCAGATAGTAAAGAATACCACAAGGCCTTCTATAGTTAATTAAAGAATCTCCACGGCAATAACCAGACTTGCTCTGAGCTACTGCACAATGACACCTCTTATACAGAGCCAACAGATATTGCCAATATACTGTCCGACAGATTCAGTGCCAACTTTACCCCTCTCTCCCCCACCAAAGGACCAATCACAATACCAGTAGATTGCTAAGCACACAGTATTATTGCTGCCAGGTTAAAACATCGCCGTCCAAGGCCAAGAATACAGCTTCTATGGGACCTGACAATATCCCTGGCTGTGTTCTACATGAACTACAAAGTGAACTGGCACCTCACCTGTGTGCCCTGTTCAATCACAGCCTCGCCTCAGACTTTGTCCCTACCAAATGGTGCACTGCTACAGTCATCCCTCTCCACAAAGGAGGACCGACTACAGACCCTGGGAACTATCGCCCCATTAGTCTGACGAGTCTGATATGCAAAGCTATGGAACGCATCATCATGGACCTAATAAACAAGGATATAGGGAATCTCCAAACTCTGGATCCCACACGGTTTGGTTTTGTGAAGGGTAGATCATGCCAGCTCAACCTGGTCAACTTCTTTGAGTCAGTCACCAGAGCTGTGGATGAAGACAAGGTGGTTCATACAGTTTACCTTGATCTGGCCAAGGCCTTTGTCACCATTCCCCACTCAGAAATCATAGAAAAACTCACTAAGCTAGACATCAACCCCCTGTATCACTAGGTGGGCTGCAAACTGGCTCACAGATAGAACTCACAGTGTGAAAGCAGCTGACTCCAAGACAGAAAGGCCTCACTGAGACCAACAACTGGTGTCAGAACCATGGCCTTAAGCTCAATGCCAAAATATGTGCCATTATCCCCTTTGGGAAAAACCTGGTTCCCGTGAATTGCCACATCGATTGGTAGTCCACTGAACACTTGCACTTTATAAAAGAGACCTGGGAACAAAGGTTGACAGCAACTACTCTTTTGACCACCATCTAAGTGTGACTATCCCGTGTTGCACAGGTCACACTTTTTTGGGATGGGAATGGTAAAGCCCTTCGTGCCTTCCACCACTGCACTTTGTTAGATTGATATAATTGCGAGTAATGCATTTCGAGCGGCTGTTTCAACAAACTGTTTTTAAAAAATACAGTTAATGATTCTCGTTATATACTCAATTGACTGCTTTAATGTCAACTTATGTTTTTTTGGCTGTACGGCCGTTATTTTGAAATACATCTGCCGAGCTCTGCTCAACAAAATAATAATGTCTATAGCAGGATTACTTTAGCACTGGGTCTAATTTCCTGTAATACCATTGTTAACGCACTACACTCAGTAGTAGTTTAAAGGAGTGCAAGTTTTGCGATTTAGTTAATTGGTGTTATTTGGTAGCTCAAGGGATGAATGTGAAAGTGTACAAGGTGCCAGACAGTTGTTTTACAGCTGTAACAGATACTCGCAACATGAAAAACAGTAATCTGTTTGGTCTGGCAAGGGGGGTGTTAAACATTAGCTGTACAGCAGCCACTGTCATGGGGCTTGCTTTGTGCAAGAGGAGCGCTCTTTATGTCTTGCAGTCGTCCTGTCACCTGCTCTTCAGCAATTTCACTCAACCACCGGAAACCTCTGAAAGACATCACACACTTCAGTGACACACACACTTCAGAACACAGTCTGCCAACATTTTTCAGCTCGATAAATGATCAGAACACAGCCGCTGTTTGTCTTATAAATCTGGTTGCGATAATACGCAAGTACCATACATATATCACATACATATATCTATATGCACACACATGCATTATACATATTTTGGAAATAATTCATTTACTCAGCTAACTAATAACACAATTTTATTAGAAACTCTCTGCCTCAGTCTTAGTATTTGCTGCTTCCCCATTCACTAACATATCACACATGCTTAACACAGCTGACTACTTCCCACTTAAGTATCTGCAAAACCCTCATTCTACTTCATTTTTTCACAAGTCCAAAGTGTTTTATACAAACATGACTGCCATACCTCTCAACTGCCCAGATTTTCGCAGAATGTCCAGATTTTTCCCTCAAATTTTCAGCCTGTTCCTCATAAAATTTGTGGTTTTCTGGGAAATCACTGGGATGAGCTGAGGAATGAAGTCACTAAATAATGACATACATTTGAGTTTCAGACGTCATATCCTTTAGTAAATACATTTTAACACAAACCCTTTTATTCTAGCTACTTTCTAAGTTTATAAGAGCAACATTTAAAATCTGTCCCCATTTTTGATCCTTTGTCCCCTCATTATGTCAGGCTTTGTCCAGATTTCTTGGGCTAAGAGGTCGAAATGTATGATGACTGCACTTATTAATCATGAATTTCACACAATCTCTGCTCCTAAACTTTATAAATTCTTATTGCATCACTTGTTTACTGTATATCCTTAAACTTAATATTGACCCACACAGCTTTAAGAATGAACTGGTTGTTCCACTATCTACAATCCCTGCTCCTTTCACTGCAGTGGACTTTTTACCCATCACAAATCTCTGACCACTAGCTAAAAACATAGAAAGAATAATTTACAATCAAGATCTAGATTACATTATTAAATATGATATCTTAACAGACAAAGAGGACTGGCTTGTCCAAAGTACAGTATGCTCACCACTACATACTCTCCAGTCAACCAAATTTATAATAATATGGACAATAGGCTGGTTATGGAATCAATTGTGTATGATATGAAACATTTAAAAAACAAAGCTGCCCTGGTACCAAATTTAACTTAACCACAATATCTAAATGCAGGGTACCAGTCAAACAGGGAAAGCATGTGGTAATACACCATGGCTTCATGGTATATTACTGCACATTTTCCATGTTCAAGTAGTACCTTGTGATTTGGTTTTATGATATGAAACGTGCTTTTGAGACACTGCACCCTACCAGACTTGTTGTGTCTTTCGGCTTTTCCCGGTTACGGGTCGCCACAGTGGAACTCCGGTCCGCTAATGATTGGCAGTAGATTTTTACGTGCCAAGTTGCCAGCCCTGACGCACAACCTTCAACGAAGGTACACCCATTCACGCACGTCTCCACACAGAAGACGCTCTAGCCGAGAATCGAACAGGACAACGTCTTATTGTGAGGCGACAACGCTACCGCAGCACCACCACTGCAGTATCTTCCTCTGGTTTCACTAACAAACAAAGTATTGTTTAGAATTTATTAATCAGCTTGAATATTTAGAGTAATGGGTCAGAAACCCAAACAAATACAAAGTCTATATCCGCTGAAGTTCATCAGAGTTCACAATTATGCGCACTTTGTCTTCTCATTTTTACCAAATATGAAAAAAAAAAACTTACAATCCATCTCCAAGGTATTACAGGAGGACTTCAAAGTACTATGGAATTAGCTCATGGAAAATAAACAATTTATACAGCAAAAGCTAATATAATGCCATTTAGTGCACCTCAAAATTTTAAGAATGTAATCATCACTACTGTCTGTGACCCCATTAGATCTACCTTACAAGTAACTTTGTGTCTTTCGGCTTTTCCCGGTTAGGGGTCGCCACAGCGGAACTCCGGTCCGCTAATGATTGACAGTAGATTTTTTACATGCAGAGTTTGCCAGCCCTGATGCACAACCTTCAACGAAGGTACGCACGTCTCCACACAGAAGACGCTCTAGCTGAGAATCAAACAGGACAACGTCTTACTGTGAGGTGACAACGCTACTGCAGCACCACCACCGCAGTATGCTTTACAAGTAACTATATCCCAGAAATTTAAGAATTACAACTGAACCAAATCATTCATTTGCTCCCCATAAATAAATAAATAAAATAATCAACAAAGTTTTGACTCAGCTAAAGGTTTCTTACAAAATACTCTTGACTACTTATAGTAGAAAGTAAATGAGCTACGGCAGTAACTGGCACTATTACCCAGGTGAGAATATGCACTGCCCATCATTTCTGTACACTCTCCTTGAAACTTAGCTCCAAGTCACAGAAAATAAAATTCTCACATTTATTCCTCTCCCAAACAATAAGGAACACCACTCTTTTGCTCCCTCCAAATGTCACTAGCTGTTAGTGTCATTTAGAGCCTTAATACCCTTACCTACAAATTACAATACAAAATGCACCGTCTCCCCACACCCCACCCCCTTAGAAGCAGATTATGGGAGAGAGAGAGCAATCTCGTTTTCATAGAGGGGGAACACGCACAAACTGGCTACTACTGGAAAAAGGCTTTATAAAAAAAGGCACCACCTGCCTGTTGGAATGCCACTCCCATAAACCTTAGTTTTTTCTTTAATTTTTATCATGTCATTGATTATCTAAAGTTTCACCTAAAAAGTGAATACAAACAATTCCTTCAGGCATGCCAGATAGTCAGAAATCATATTAACCTTTCTTCAGTGGATATTTATAAAAGACATAACAACAATAGCCCTACTAAGGGATTCAGCTTAGCTACTCCAAATGTACGTTAATGTACAGACATAGATTATGTGCATAGTTTAACTTTACTTCGGTCTTAATTTCCAAATCTATTACTTTCACCATTTAAGTATTGTACAGAATTAAATTTTGCTTCATCTTTATATTTTACATATTCTAAGGCAAAGAACAAGCAATTTGTTTAGCTCAGGACTAAGCATAAGGGAAAACTTCCAACACCCAAATAATGTATCACTTATTTCGAATAAGTCCCGGACCAAGTACAAGGTGTACCACTACTACAAGTTATGGGAATTTTCATTGCAATACCTCCTTCTGCATTAGACTTTATAGAAGCTAATATCCCCATAGGACCATGCCCTCACAGGCTATAAGGTTAATATATTAAATGTGCATACCACATGAAGCTGCAGTAATTTACATTGTTAATATGCATTACTGACACTTATAATCTGCTGTTTACAGTACTTGTTTTTTTTTTCTTGTTTATATTCTGAGTCCGTTTTAGTCATTAAATTTTTCAACTGGCCCATGTAATGGCTGAAAATGGTTTGGAACCAGCATACTTAACTAGGTAAAAAAAAATAAACAAAAATTGATAAACAAGTTAAATCAACACCAAGTAATGAATCCTGGTTTCCAGTTTTACCAATTCCAGTACACTGCTTATAACCATTGTTCAGAATCAGCTAAATACATTTAAAGTTGGCTTCAATTATACTACTGTTATTGGGAATGCCCATAAAATTTAAAATATATAGTTATTTCATGAGCTGAATTGCTCATCAATCTACATACAGCCTATCATTTTCTGTGCTTAAGAAAAATATTTGATCATGCATACAAAAAGCTAATTAAATTAACCTACCATTTACCATATTAGTCTTGTGTAACAAGGTTATATCCTGAAACTCTACAGCCCCACCCAGTAAACTAGCAGGGCATTTCCACAAACTACCTGGAATAATCCAAAAAAGTACTCACTATGTGGCAGAAGGCTTTACCACCACTCACTGCTAAAAATGACAATTGTCTATTAGAAAAAGTATAAGCAGAAACCGCAGTGGTGCAGCGGTAGCGTTGCTGCCTCACAGCAAGACGTTCCCCCGTTCGATTCTCGACTGGAGTGTGGGGAGTGCATTGTGTGTGGAGTCTGCATGTCCTCCCCGCGGTTGGGTGGGCATTGGAAAGACATGCGTAAATGGGCGTGCCTTCGTTCAAGGTTGAACGTCGAGCTGGCACCTCCACGTTCATGAAAATCTACTGCCAATCATTAGCGGACCGGAGTTTCGCTGTGGCGACCCCTAACCGGGAAAAGCCGAAAGACAGCAACAACATAAGCAGAATACATCAAAGGCCAGCACAAAGCACACTGTGTTTTCAACTGTAAAGTAATCCTGAAAAAGCTCAGATGTACAATGTACTGGGTAAACACAAAAGAGAGACCAGAATATGGTCTAAATAACTAGGAGCAAGTTATCCACCTCATACTACCAAGTAGTAAAGCCAGATCTTGAAACAGCCCAATTTGGGTAATTCATTACACACGAAAATAAAGAGGCACAGTCAGCCTAGTCTGTGGTTTACATGCTCTGCCTGCCCTGCCTTAAGCAGGTCCATCAGGGTCCTACTAAATTGCCCTTCTGACTTTTTACACTTCATACTTGCTTCTAGTTATAAAAAAATGAAAAAAAACATCTGTGAACCCTACAAAATCCATAAACAATGCTCTGTGTACATGGTATGCATGTACTCAACAAATCTAGTGTACGACTTTGTAAACTATGGTACAATAAATAATACAGCTACCATGTAAAATACTTTAAATTCTTCTTTACAGCCGAAGTTTATTTTCCACCCTCACTTACACTGAAAAATCTACTCTTCTACAAGACCTCCTAAATGCATATATACGCAATGCAAAAAATATAATACACAGCCTTGCAAATCTATGAAAAACAAAATTAAAAAACACACGTTAAATTGTTCTCTGCTGCCAAACTTCCATTTTACATTACTTTAGGCTGCACTCATGACACTGCAAGAAACACAGCTTTGATATTACTGTTCTGTTACACTGAAACACGGATATTACTGTATATGCACTCCATAATTTCTTGTATTAAACTTCCACTTATTATTCTTTTAACACCTAGTTACTTTAGTGGTGATAACATTCTCACTTCTTGTCTAAAGCTTCCCACTGACATCATCCCTTTAGTGGGTTCTTCATGTAGACCACCAGCAAATTTCTGCAGAAGGATTGTGATGTCAAACTGAAGATTATCATTTTTACATGAAATAATACTGAAGCAATAAACAAAATATAATAATTCTGATTCGTCAAAACTCTTACTTTTAAGTCCAACCACCATAAACGATTTAACAACATTAAAAATATATTTTTTTAAATGTGGATAGAGGAATTCAAGCTGCCATAACTTGCACAGTCAACCACCAATGACATCAAACCCCCTTCATTTCCCATTATCATAACCAATATAAGGACCATAGCAAATCTGGGGCAGCCCCTATCTCTACAAAAGATATCAGCCTTTCGGCTATGTGGACTACGGATACCTTCACTAGAGGGGAAGGGTGAGAAGTGCATGGGTCATCACACTGCTGCTTGTTGGCAACTTATAGTGCTTGTAAGTGAATGGCTCTCTAATACTGCTCCAGCATGCCAAGTTACAAGTCAGGTGAGGATGTGCAATGGTTGTGTTCATAGGTTCATAGAGGTTACTAGGCTAATGACCCTAGAGCCCTTACAAGCCTAGCCATATTTATCCTGAGCTGTCCTAACTATCGGTGGTTGGGTAAGTGAAATTTGCAGACTTACAGGGTCTATGGTAGTTAATACCAACTTCCTCTGTCCAGGAGAGACATGGGTGCCACCCAAGGAGTGAATATATTCACCCCTCCATTGATCTAGATTGTGTTTAAAGAGGGTCAGGGAAGGGCTCCATTTTATGTGCATCAGAAGCTTGTTCCAGAAAATTAGCAGTCTCTGGGACATGTATCCATCTCTCCAGCATGACCTCATGTCACAGGCTAGGTTAAAATCCCTGGAACAAGTGACCATTGTGCAGTTTGATTTACAAATGTATAGCATTTCCATCAGGCCAAGTCAGAGACTGCCCTGTAAGCCAGGCACAAATCACCCCTTAGCAACCTGTAGGAGACGGAATATAACGACAGACCTTTCAGTCTTTCCGCATAACTCTTGTTTTGTGTACCTTGTAGTTTCTTGTTGAGAAATATCTGTTGTCTCTCCAACTGCTGCAAGTGTCTCATGAAATACATACAAAAGGGAACACTATACTCAATTACTGGTCTGATGAGGGCCGAGTATAATGGAATTACAACATCCGTAGATCTAGATATGATGCCTTTACTTATAAGATATGTCACACAGAAAGATTTCATTACTACTGTGGAAGTGTGGATGCGTAGCAGTCAAAGCTCAGGTTCCTATCAACCTGAGTACCCTGATCACGTATCACTGAGTATACATTTAGGGGATGCTGTCTATAATGTAATTATCAGGGATGTCAGTTTTCCCAAAGGGAAACTGAACGCATTTAGCTTTAATCTGTGGCTTTGATACCAAACATTTGTCTTCATTAACTTTGTATGCAGTACATTAACATCATTGGGGGACTCAATGATTGCTCCCAATTTGCAATGGTTAGCGAACTTGGTAAGCCACAGGCCGTCCAAGTTTGCTTGGACTTCTGAGAAATAAATTCCGAATAGTAATGGGCCCAGCATAAAACCCTGTGGTACGCCACTGGTGAGTAGTCTTTTGCCAGAGGTAAAGTCACCCACTTTGACAAATATGTGCTCTGTCAATGAGCCAATTGGCTACCCATCTAGTAATGTAGAAGTTAATTCCCAAATGGGAGAGTTTCAAAATAAGACCTGAGCGGGGGATTGTGTCAAATGCCTTGGCTAGGTCAAGATAGGCAGGATACACTCTCTCTACCTTGTCTAGGCCCTTGGTGACTTTCTTGAGGAAATCAACCAGGTTTAATAGGCACGACCTCCCTTTAACAAATCCAAACTGCATTGGGTCTGAAGACTAACTATGCCCATAATGATTCTTACAATGGCCTTGCAGATGAGGCTAGTCAAGCTTATGGGCCTTTAATTCCCAGGGTTGGTTGATAGTCACAGTTTGTGTAGAGGGATTTCTGTTGCTGTCCTCCATTTTGCTTGAATACAGCCAGGTTGCAGGATGTGTTTAAACAGAGATCCAAGTGGGTCTGCTAGTTCATGTTTTAAGTCATTTAAAAGGCAACTTTGGAAGTTGTCTGGTCCCATTGATACCATGTTTTTGGCCTTGGGAGCACCGAGATGACCTGCTCTCTTGAGATAATAGGCTGAGGAATGGTGGCAGGTATACTTTAGGAGATGACTAGAGGGTACAGGAGGGTGAAGTTTGCTCCAAATCTGTCAGTTAGCAGGTTGGCTATTACCTCCAGAGGAGTATGGGTGGTGCCAACAACAACCAGTTCACAACATAGCTGGGTATTCCCTTTTAGATTTTGGATGTAGTTAAAGAATGCCTTATGATAATCCTTAGCTAAGAGGCTATTTTTGTTTTGTGTTTAGCTTTGGAGGACTTGACAAGCTCTCCAATTTGCTTGTTTAAGCTAGAGAGGGATTTCTTCCTCTGCTTAGTCAGTTCCCTCTTGTTCTTGAAAATCAGTTTCTTTCTCTTGCTGTATGCCCCACCCTTCTTCAGTTGTATGACATTCTAACAAGTTGCCCCTTTTTGAGCCGACTGTCACCTTGTCAGCCATTCTGGTCTTTGCCAAGAAATGTGACTTCATGTGCACCTTACCCCCAACCGTGACAAAGACAAGGAGGCTTTATCATTCTTCTCCTCCACCTAATTTCAGCTCTTCCAGCTGCCAGACCTCTACCTACAACCAACTCATCTAGGTTGTAGCCAAGGCTTCATCACTCTACACCACAGAGTCAATTAACAAATGATACAAACCCTGATCAGCAGTACTGTCTTAAAATTAGTGCCATTGTCTAGCTACCAGCAAAACTTCCACAACAGTACTACAGTTAGCAAACAAGAAGGATGATCTCAGAGCCAGAGTGGGCTAAAAACTAATTGAATATACTTCAGACAAGATTGTTAATTTTTAAAAAGGTGCAACAGCTAGGTTGAACCATTAAATAATAAAAATACAACCTTCTTATGCTAAAGAACCTCCCACTATAAATTGAAAATTTTAGCACATGCAAATAACTTTGAATAGCATTCATTCTGAAAAATATAAACTTTATAAATTTTCAACTGCAAAGTATTCGTAAGAAATAAGGCATTAGACTGCCACTTCAACGTCTCGTTGCCATTTTCTATTTTCTAAATATGTAGGTTTTAGTAAACTAACAGGCCTCTGTTGAGACAAATGCTCTTTCTTGACCTTTCCCAGGAGAAATAGTTCACCACACACCACAATCGACAAACAACTCACAGTTATTCCAAGCATTAAATTTAGGAAAACAAGTCTAGTTTCCTCACAAAGATGTTATCACAGAGAAGATAACTTCTCACTTTGTATGCTTATCTGCTTCATGGTCCACAGCTTTTTTTTTTTTTATTTCAAATTTTATGCCTAGAAAAATAAATGTTTGAAAAGGGGACTTCATGAGCAGGATAGGATAAACCTAGGTCTGTTTAGAGAACATAGCCTGGCCTGTTGAGACTCAACAGGATAGGGGAAAAGACAGTTAAAGAGGCGGAGGAGCACAACAGTTCATATGAAATATTTTACAGAGCAAACAAGAAAAATAATAGAGTTTCTTTCACTAACTGCCAAACAGATTGCTTGCTTCAAAATGTGACTGTAAATGAGACCTATAACTTGTGAAAATAGTGAAATAGCATATTTACTAACTGCTAACTGCCTGGTTCTCATGTAAAGGGAAAGGCATGCAACAACTAAGGAAAGTTCATGCTTAACTTTTGAGAAGAGCACTGCTTTGGCTATGACTATCAAATTTTTTACTTTAAGATACCACAGGCCACTACAACCAGGCAACTGCTAACAACTTTCAATAAAAACAAATAATTTAACAATCATTTATTTAATCCAATGCATAACAGCAATTGCACCTAAACTTGGTTTATCTAAGATACATAGATGAAATCAGTACTTTACCACTAGGAGGACCACAACATCAATTATGCCATTCAAGGTACTACAGCAATTTAGTACCAAGAGACATGTGTGAATGGGCGCACCTTCGTTGAAGGTTGTGTGTCAGGGCTGGCAACTCGGCACGTAAAAATCTACTGCCAATCATTAGCGGACCGGAGTTCCGTTGTGGCGACCCCTAACCGGGTAAAGCCGAAAGACACAACATGGACACTACATTCATTAAGTCTTGTAGAAAACATGATAATTTATAGTAACAATGATCTCAGAGTGCAGTGAAATAAAGCAACAAAAAAAATTAAAAAAAACTCATTTGTAGATCACTTTATCTTAAATGCTAAAACCTTTCAGAGTCAAATGAACTTTACACCAAATCAATACAACTTCAGATGTGTATACAACACACAGTATTAGTCAACATACATAGATTTTGATGAATATACCTCCAGATAATCAATAACAATTTGGGGGGGGCACCTAATCTCAAGTCAGTTCAGTGCATTCATTTCTACCTGCTCTTAATATTCCACTCATCACTCCCAGCAAATGGGAAAAGAGTTACAGGAGCAAGATATGATGCCATCATGCTATAAGTCTTTGGATATTACTCTCAGCTTACCCCAACATTCTATATCACCAAGGAGCGACTGTGATGATACAGGCCAAGAGATACAACAAAATAAATGGATCTACTTTAGCAGATCGAATTGACAGAAAACTGAAATTAAAATCAATGAGACGAGAAGATTGCAATCCCACAAGAACGAAAAATTACCATTTTGCAACTAGTATGAATGAAACACTAATTGCTCATGTCACACACCACTTGGAGTTTCTGAAGGGAGATCGCAGTGCACCGAGAAAAACAGCTGCTCCATTTAAACACATGATTTAACAGAAAAATGTACCTATTTCAGTGTTTCCAAATGGAGGCTGCGGTACAGTGAGGATGAGGGAATTTACTCTTTTCCTCCACTGTAGTGCAATCTCGAAGTTGGTATATATAATTTGCAGGAGGTGTGGGGAGCACAGTGCACCACATGGGAGATGCATGGGGGCTTGCCCCTCTGCAAAAACGTTGAAAAGGGTAAATTTTTCTGTTAATCAAGTGTTTAAATGGAGCATCTGTTCTTCTCAGTGCACTGCGATCTCCATTCAAAAGCTCCAAGTGAAGTGTGACCTGTGCAGTTGGGGGTTTCGTTCTTACTAGTTTCAAATGGTAAATGCTCGTTCTTATGGGACTGAGATCTTGTCTCACTGATTTTCATTTTGTTTTTTTTTTTTGTCAGTTTGATCTACTGCAGTAGCTCCAAATAAATATACAGGCTAGCTGCTGTTGGCCTGCTGCAATCTCCCCAGTCTCTATCAACACAGCTGCTGCAGCAGGTGTGGTAAACACTCTCTTTCCCATACTCTGTAAAGGAAACTGAGTTTGTCAAAGATACTAATTTTCAACCTTCCCATCTGTCTAGTACAATGCACACTATTCATACAAGGTTTGCCAGTACTGCCACTAAACACTGTGACCTCTGGAGTTAATGTTTAGTAGGAATGCAGTACACATATACATATATTTTAACATACACAATAATCATGTAACAAAGGATTTGGAGGTGCTTACAAACCAGAAAGACTGAAGGGTTATTTTCTTATAAACAAATAATTACAGCATATCACTGGAGAGTATCACTCTAAAGCAAGTCTTACGATACTGACCAATACCAGAAAACACAATCGTATATGCATTTCAAACATGTTGTTGTACTTCATTTCTCTTTCAGACTAGGTCAGGCATATAACTTCGTCATCATATAGCACATTTAGCTTCCTGTGGTGCTGACTGAAGGCATGGCCATACAATAAGCAATGGTACCATGTCACAAAAAAAACATATCTTCACTTTACCGAACAAAGTCAGGGTGTACAAATACCTACCACCACCAAGCATATGCTGAGCACAGCTTGTTGCTAATCTTGGGCTTGAAGACATACCAGGCTAAATTTAGGGGAAGCATTTGATTTTGGATACCCACAGGATGAGGAGAAGGGGCACCCAAGGAGTGACAATCAGCTGTGGGGAGCAATAGAATAACAGCTTCATTAGTCAGAGATAGTTACCATACAGAACAGAAACTGTTAATGACTGAAGTTTAGATTCACTTGAAAAAATAATACTTATGTAATCACAATAACAAAAAAATTGCCTGTAGCAACATATACAAATGATAGACACTAGAATCATGTTTAATTTTGATATTTCAAGAGCTACCTGATCTGTCTAGATAAGAGCTAAAGTAGTTACTGTAATAATTCAAAACAAAAGAAATCCTCTTCCACTGCAGATCTGACACTCTGCAAACTACATGTCAACTATTTCTGCAAGTTATTCCATGGCATGTAAAACTTTTGGAATAAATTATTTTAAAAATGTGCCAAAGCCACAAGCCCGCAAAATATAACTTAATTATTACAGTAGTCTCTCAATACACCCTAGAGCATCAATCACACAATCTGTGCTTTAAATCAAAAAGAAAATGTAGCTTCTCTTGATAACTACACTGGTAAACACAACATACAGTTGCAGTCATAGCTCTCAACCTTCCATCTCCAAAATGAGGAACATTAGCCCTCATAATGTGGAACAAATGGGCAAAATGTGGAACACATACTAATGGCTTACTAACAACTTCAACTAGGAAGGCCATAGGATGGTTAAAATAAGCTAGTTTTACTTATAAAGAATATCTTTTAACAAATTAATATGATTAATTTCTATTTACCATGGATTTCACTTAAAAAAAATCCTAACACTGAATGTGTGACAGAGTCTTTCAATGTGGAACTTTGAGGAACATGAACTTTTTAAGAACCCAAATGAGGTACGTTCCTCGCAATGAGGTACACTTGAGAGGTATGGTTGCAGTTGTTTGACATCCTAATGAAATACACAGTCTTGCATATGAGTTACAATGTTAAATTCTGCAGTTGCTGTCCACACTGACTACAAGGCCCATATAGAAAATATATACCTTTCTTACTGGACACAACCTGATGTTTGCAGGCTGTGCTCAAGCAGTTCCCCAGCTAGCTACCACACAGCAAAGGAGTTGAACTACCGGTGAATACTTTTCCAAAGCAATGCTATGCATGAGGTGCAAACACCATATGTCAGAGCAGCCGCTTGCTTTCGGCCTAAAATCCAAGTCCACCGGCAGAAAACAGACTATAACTACGAGAATAAATGACAGCATCTGCTGCCTTCGAGGGACACAGTCGGGCAGTGACTGGCAGTACCATACGGGCCGGAACCTGCTGCTGTCCCATGGCCCACTGGAAAAATAGGAGCGCCAGTTTTGGGTACCATATGGTAAGCTATCATTCTCACTTTCTAGTGAAAGCTGCCAGAGACCCCATAAAGCCAAAAGACAGGTGTCACTAGGAATCTTTCCCCTTCCGCTGCTAATTATTACACGCAGTATTTTGCAGATTCACACGAGCACAGAGATACAGCTAAATAAATAAATAAATTCACTCACAGTCCCTCCATCTTTTATGATGATTTTCTTTGCTAATAAAATACTCCGATTTAACCTCTTCTTTTTCTTCTTCTCCCCTGTCATCGTTACCTGTGTCCCATCCCTAAATGTAAATGTAAAACAAATATTTTACAATAAAATAAATATTTTAAAAAATTTGGAAACTACTCCTGTCACATCCCCTATCCCAACCTTCCACCTCCCTCAAAACACCTTCTTCCTGGAAACTCCTACAGCCCCGCCCACTACACGACTTTCCGCAACCTGATTTGGGAACTTGCAAGTCGTTCAAACTTAACCTAAAATCTAATGGGAAGAACGAGTGGCCACTCACATCTGCTCCTGAGCTGTAAATGGCTCAGATTGTCAGCTCACCTAGACCACCCAAAGAATGAAACTCGCCCTCCACTGGGGTTGGAGTGGCATCAATTTCATGCCAGGCAGACGTTTAGTAGTACAAGCATCTGCCTTCCTGTTTGTAGTAACCGGGAGGAGGCACTGTTCATGCATGTTTTGCGCGCTAATTATTGCGGATTTTTATGGGGAAGGTGAGAGGGTATTGTGACCCTCTCGTTGTCACCTTTTCAGTCTGTATATAGAATACTGTAGCATTGAATATGTGGATCTTTTAACGATATGGAGCTTTCGTGTGGGTATATTACAGGGCCCAAGTTAGTTAGCAGGCCTTTTCTTCGCTACTGTCAGTGTCTTTTGACAGGCAAAACTTAGTTTCTCAATATAACGCTATTACATCACTCCTACAGGGACACTGGAGGTGGCAGGGTGCTTTGTAAATTACCTTCCCTGGTAGTATGTTCGCACTTTTGTTATGGTAAAAGGAATGCAGTTTGAAAAAAATAAATAAATTACGAGTAGGAGTAGGGAGTGGTGGGTTGTTTATAGCCTTATCCTGTTGAAGTTCCGGAGCATTTGCATAGTCAGAGCTAGACTTTTCTTTTTTATTGCCCTGTAGGCAAGAGAGTGGATGCAACATAAAAGCAATGTTGTTGAGATCCACCTGTCGTTTACTTTGCTGAGGTGTAGCTTCACCCAAAAAATACCAGTATTTTTTTACTCCGTTTATGTTCTGCTGAGAGGGACTGTCGTTACCGATTAGAGCATATTTAGTTATTAAATAAATGTGTTCCACACCAGTTGTACCAGTAGAGTCTACGTGCAGACAGTGGTGAATGATGGGCATTTTGTCCAACTAAAGACGCTGCAAGTCTGCTGATTGCAGTCTTTGCAGCGACAAGTTCATGCCATAGCATGACGAAACAGTGTGGTAAGCTTTTGCAAGTGTATGTTAAATCCTTGGTGCAGAATAATGTACCCAGTTACTAAAGGGAGAGCTAAGTGCTTCTTTCGTTTGTTGAATAAAACCGCATATAGTAACACGTGTATTTTAGATCAGATTGTGTTAATTAAGTAGATAACTGAATCAGTTGCATCTTTCTTAGGGACGTCAGCTAAGGATGTCATTTGTACAGAAAGAAACAAAAATATAAACAAAGAAGTAAGTGAATATGTTATCCGTATGTGAATTTAAAAGTGGAAAGCGTGGACTTACTTTATCAGAAAAGTACTTAAATATTATACATCAGTCTGAAATTATTAAGAATTAGTTGAAGCAGTAATCTGAAGCTGCAGTAGTAAGTTTAAACTGTGTGAGTGAGAACGTGTAGAAAAGAAGAAGTGCCATTTTAGTTTGATTTTGAATGAGTGGTAGGAAGTGATAGATCTAATTTCAGCCAAAAAAGTGCCTGATAACCTGCTGTAACATGTTATGCACCTTGTGTTTGATATGCCTAAAGTTTATCGCACCATAGTCGTGATTCCCTTTCATTAGGGTGACTCTGTCATCACCATAGCAATTATAGATGGGTCTGTTTTCGGCCATTGAAGAAATATTAAATCTAACGTTACTCAATGAACAGTATTTCCGAAGTCGCACAAAATTGGGGAAAGGGCAGGTTTTAGCTAAGTTGCCAGTAAGTTAGTAGTAGATTGCACTTCCTTTATGTTGGCCAACTATGACCATTCAATGACTCTATTTTAGAAGACACGCCTGTACGTTAAAAGTGTTGTTCGATGTACAATACAGCCGTTTCATTTAAGATTTCTTCGATGGCCAAAAATAGGTCTGTCAGCTTGACAAGAGCCTGATCATGGTCAAATCGGGCCACACACCCTCTACACACAGCACCCCCCCCCCCTTTGCTAAACAAAACAGTATAGTCTCACAGTGAAAACAAATTTGGCATTAACAGTAAACTTTGCCCTTGAAGCTCACATTCATTTAAAGAGCACTGAAACCCACATTTAAAGAAAATGCATCTGACCAGTGGCAGATAAGTTTACCTTTGGGCAGTTTTCAAGCTGTACGCCTGTTGCATAAATTTTTAGGACAATGTAATTATGTAGTGACATCAGTCCTGAGATCATCCCAGTGATATGGCAGAAAACCATAAATTTTATAAGGAACAGAACAAAAAGATATAAGGCAAAAGTCTGGACATGCTTTGAAAATCTGGACAGTGGAGAGGTATGATATGTATATGGTCCAAACATAGTACAGGACAGTGTATACAGTGCAGAGTGTTGAGTGAGTATATATATATATATATATATATATATATATATATATGGATTCCATACATTTGGTTGAATTACACTTAGTCGAAAATGATACCAGGCATTGCACCTGACTGAAAGCTCACTTGGTCGAAGTTCAGTTGGTCGAAAATGGAATACAGCCCTTGCCCCACTGCAGTGCAACCCTGGAGTGAGAATATTAAATAATCCACACTGTCTCAAATGTATCCATTGCCATTAATGTTGTCAAACAGCTGTGTATGTACTGTGTGCATCACTGGAACAGATGTCACACATGCATGTGGTGTAACAACTTGATGGGATTTCCGCACCATCAGACAGTAATGTTCATGCAACAAAAAGAATACCTAGGTATGTCCAATAAGATGTGTGGGAGCTCACTGTGGCAAAGTTGGTACATTTCAGTTACACATCACTGGAAGATGTATAGTGAAGTATATGAAGAAGGGTGCATTGTAGTCAGTTATTGGTGTGATGAAGCCTGGGAACTATGAGGGTACTATGGCCTGTAATGTGGATGTCCTTCACATACACATGTGGCCACATGCTGGTGGATGTTCCACATACCATATATCCCCAGGATACGGGTCACATACCAAACATTATACTTGGGTTGTGTGTTTTTCCTGACATATGTACTGTACTTGTGTACTATGCATGTATTCTACCTATGTTCCAAATTTCAGCTGTACACCACAAATCTATTAATTACTTTTATTTTTAAAGTAATATTTTTTTGTTTGTCCTCTCCACTGTAACTGTTGATGTGCTGCATGCCACTGTAAAAACATGTATTTTGTAATTTGTGTGTATACTGACCATGTCTAAATAACTAAATGTATCTGTAATTTTTCTATGCGGAGCTTTTCTCCCCGGACCTCTGCTGAAAAAGGGCCTTTTCGGCTCAGTCAGACACCCTCAGTTAACAAATGTAAAATAAATAAATAACAAATTCCCTCATCTTTTTGTGTCTTTGCAGGTGTTGTTATGGCTGTAACAGTAATCTGTGGTGTGTGTTGATACTGTCTGTATTATACTGATATCACAGTTGGAGTAAATGATTGCCCACAATCTGTACTCCTTCAGACTGTTGTTTGGACACAGGATGTATATGTCATTTGTGACGTCTGTGACTTAAATAGTGGACAGGAAAGGGCCTAGCAGACATCCCTGATGTACGGACCTGATCACTGGACCTGAGATATAGTTCACTTTACACATTTCAGCATATTTAGATGCCATGTATGTGATCCACTGGTTTCTCCATTTGGTGGTATAGGCGTTTATGGCTACATCTGACAGTGTTGGCTAAATACCTCAGTGTGGATTTGTGTCAGATGCCTTGGGCTTCTCAAGTTCAAAAATATGATAGTGATTTTGTCATGCATGCCCTCAGCGACCTCTTTGAGGACATTTACCATATGTAACAGACATGATGTAGCATTAACTCATACAGGTCTGTTGCACACAGCCAGGATATTACTAGTATCCATTTAGTAAAAGGTCCATGATAATATGTTGGTCTGCCTCAGAGATGAGAGTCAGGACGTGTCTGTACATTAATGCATCGGGTGCTGTCCCCTCAACTCACAGGGATGCATGTTGATGTACACCTTTCTACAGGAACATAGTCTGTGTGGAGGGTGTGTTGAAGTGTGTATTCAACCGTGTGGGTGCTGAGCCATCTGATAGGTGATCTGTGATGTTGTCACAGCCCATTGATTCTGTGTGATAGGCATGGATGAAGATAAGGCAGTGCATACTGGCTATCATGATCTAGCCTAGGGTTTGGACACAATCCCCCATGCAGGTTTCATTAAGAAACTCACCCAGCTGGGGATTAACCCTTATGTCAGTAGATGGGCAACCAACTGGCTTACCGACAGAATATGTACTGTATAAGTTGGTGAATCAACCTGTACGAGTAGAGCTGTCAACTTTGGCATACCCCAGGGATCTGTGCTTGGCTCTCTGCTATTTGGACTCTATTTCTCGACAGTTCAAGCTCAAGTATACATCCTTTGGCTTACCGCGTGTGCTTATTTTTGCAAACTGGGTGCAATCATTGAGTCCACTTATGATGATAACATACTACAGGAGAGGCTAACACAGACAAATGATTGGTGTTAAAGCTACACCGTCTACATATAAATGCAAACGTGTGTTTATTTTGTCTTTCTGCAAAGTGGAATTCCCTGCTAATTACAGTATTGACAACAGACCTGCTATGCTGATACCTAGTGATGCAAGCACTGGGAACAGACATAGATAGCAATCTGAACTTCAACCACCAAGTGTCCACACTGGTATTAAAAGCCTATGTTGTGCACATCATAAGTCACACTGTCGTATTCAGATCTGAGGATTATATTACAGCACTGTACTCAAACCTTATCTATAATGTTTTCTTTTGCATGTACCTCACCAGACACATGCAGCAGCTGTAGAGACCACAGGGGCTTCTCACCAAGACAACACAGGCCCTACAAACCATGCCATGATGCATGTGTTTAGACTGAAAGCTATGTTACTGTAATTCGGATCATTTAGGATGAGGTGACTTCTGCCTAGCCTCCAGTCCAGTATCTGACCCTGCCCTTATGGTAATAGTGCACATCCATAAATCAGATATAGCTGATGACATCAGCAGTGTCTGGTGAGATTATGGTAATAACAGTGTCCCACATGCTGGTATAAAAAGCTCTGTCTAATGTCAAGCAAGTGCACACACACACACACACACACACACACACACACACACACACACACACATGCCACAGTTGACTGCAGTGAGAACAGAACCCCTACCTACTTAAGTACACCAACTGCAGAACTGTTTTTAATGCAAGTGCCACAACTCGAGTCTGACTTGGGCTGTCTCAGACAACACTGTATAGCTGATGACATCAGCAGTGTCTGGTGAGGAGAATATGGTAATAACTGTATTCCACATGCTTTAGCAAAAGGCTGTCTCTAATATCAAGCAAGTGCACAGACACACACACACACACACACACACACTCCAGATGACTGCATTGAGAGCAGAACCCCTGCCTAAATACACTGACTACAGAATTCTGTATTTAAGGCAAGCACCACAGCTCAAGTCTGACTTGGACTGTCTCAGACAACACTTTATAGCTGCTGACATCAGCAATGTCTCTATAGAATATGGTAATAACAGTGGCTTATGTGCTACTGTAAAAGTCTCTCTCCAATGTAAAACAAGTGCAGAAATATACACACACCAGTTGACTGCAGTAAGAGCAGAACCCCTACCTAAGTACCCAGACTACAGAGCTCTATAATTTACGCAAGTGCCACAGCACAAGTCTGACTTTTACAAGGCTGCAGGACAACATATATCCTTGCTTTCCATACTTTCCTAAACTAGTGTTCCAGAGACCAGATTTTGCTGATCCCTGGGCTTTGTCTTGGTTCCTGTTTTCTCCATTTTCCTTGTTTGGTCAAGGGGTAGTTTCTTTACTCACTAGTGGGAGTAGGGAGTACTGAACTGCCTGTTTGTCCTCAGAGGAGTGGTTTAAGGCAGTAACTTGTAGTTTATTGGCCATTTTGGGTCATTTCCTGTCTTTTCCAGCCCCCTGCTATAAAGCACGCTTTGGCGGGCTTTTCCAGCTATTGAGAACTCAGCACAGCTCCTCGTGGTGGCCAGCAGTGTTCCTCTAGCAGCAGAGACCAGAAAAGACTACCTTTCCAGATTTTAAGTATTTTTCTTGGCTTTTTCGACTTTTTGTGCCTTTCGACTACTGTTTCTGCTTATTTTATCAAAGTTTGCACTGTTTTTCTGTGTTTATAAGTTAAAACTGTTTACTGCACTTGCTAGTTTAAGTTTTGCCTAAAAGTTAAACTACAGGCTAATACACTCAAGTGTACTAGCTTTTGATAGCATTTAATCGAAAATCATAGCATTTATTGTGTTTTCTGCTTTTCTGTAAAAAAATTTGAAAAAAAAAAAAAATACCCTTGCTTTCCATACTTTCCTAAACTAGTGTTCCAGAGACCAGATTTTGCTGATCCCTGGGCTTTGTCTTGGTTCCTGTTTTCTCCATTTTCCTTGTTTGGTCAAGGGGTAGTTTCTTTACTCACTAGTGGGAGTAGGGAGTACTGAACTGCCTGTTTGTCCTCAGAGGAGTGGTTTAAGGCAGTAACTTGTAGTTTATTGGCCATTTTGGGTCATTTCCTGTCTTTTCCAGCCCCTGCTATAAAGCACGCTTTTAGCGCATTAGCGATTTAGCTGAGTTGCCACTGTTGCACACTAGGGCAGCGTCGGTTAAGCAGGTTTAAACTATTCGGGCTACCTAAAGTCCACTCTTCAAATTTTCCCTTGAAACTACCTTCCTCGACCTATACTACTCATCTAATCAGCGTATCCTATAACTAAAAGATCATCTCTACTTGACTCTAAGTAGACTATTCTCTATCTGTTAAACCTAGCACTTGCTCCTACAGTACTTATTACCTTGATACGGCACTCTTATAGATAGCACCCCAAAAGGCAACCCCCATTTCTCGGTCACCCACATCCCGGAATCTTTTTAAAGTTTTTGTCTATCCTTCTAGCATGTCGAGGGATCAGTTGCTAGTGTCATCTCCTGCTCAGCTGGTGAACCTGGGAATATTGAGGCAATGTTACAATTGCCTCATGTACACAGACAACCCTCTCCTCCTCCCACAAAACACAAATACATGCGAGAGATGCAACTATACGGCCAAACTGGAGGCTGAGCTCTCTCAACATAGGACTGGCAAGACCAGTCAGGAGGGAAGGTTACCACACACACTATAGACCCAGTCTCACATAGTACCATTACAACCTCAAATCATACACATAAACACACAAAGACATACTCGGAGGCTCTGATCAAAAATCTACCAAAACAGCAGAGGCCACCAAAGCAGACACCCAAAACCACCACCTCAGAACACAACACCTGCAACACATAGACCTCACAGTCAGAGTGTCAAACAGTCACAGCCCTTAAGGCCAAACACAATGCCAGACACACTAGTCATTGGTGACTCCATAGTCAGACACACTGATGTCCCGCTCACCAGACTGAGTAAGGAGAAGGTCACAGTAAGCTGTCTGTCGGGCTAGAATCCGCCACATAACGCAAGCACTCAGGTCTCTCAACAGCAGGTACAAATATGACTCAGTCATTGTCCACGCTGGTGTAAACGACCTGAGACGTACCTCCTTGGACTACATGAAAAGAGACATTGAGGAGCTCTCTGATTATGTAGCCCAGGCAGGTATGACCCTGACCTTGAGCAGTATCCTACCTTCACCAAGAATGATGCCACAATACAGAGATAAGATGATCAGCTTTAACAATTGGCTTAAACACTGGTGTCATTCAAAGGGGATCCAGTATCTGTCTGCCTGGGATGACATGCTGGACAAGCCACGCTGCTTCAAGGGACGGCTTGCACCTGTCACCCTGGGATTCGGATATTGGCAAAGGCTCTTGCCACCCCATAGTGCCTTTTTAGGCAAGGCTCAAATTCTAAACCTACCACCCTAGAACACAAAAAGGAAATAAACTAAGGGTAATGCTGCTCAATGCCAGAAGTCTAAATCTCAAAATGCACGACTCGAGGCCCTTCTCAGTATGGAGAACATCGATGTCTGTGCTGTGACAGAAACCTGGTTCAAGGCTCCTGAGAGCACCCCAGCTATCAGGTTTTACCTCATATCATGCGTTCCGCCCCAAAATCAGGAAAATACCAAGAAAGGAGGGTATCCATATTCATCAAGGACACCCACACCTCAAGACTGGTGGCAACGCATGATGCATCGGAGACCATCCAGGTGCAATTAACCGTAGGCAAGACTGCTCTGCAAATAGTAGCATGTTACAGGCCACCCTCACAAACTCAGGAACCTCACATGGCCTTCCTGAAAACACTAGAGGGACAAATGTATCACCAAACACCATCATACTAGGTGACTTCAATTACCCAAATATAGACTGGGAACACTACTCAAGCCCAAACACCCTAGCCCAAAAGTTCCTGGAATTCATAAACTCAAATGCCATGGAACAACTAGTCACCATTCCCACAAGAGGAGATAACATACTTGATCTCATCATCACGAACATGGGAGCACAATGTTCAACACCGAAGTATACCCCTCACTGGTGAGATCAGATCACAAACTAATCTCGCTGGAGGTCCTCATCCCACCCCACCTGAAATAAAAAGACCACAGTAAAGAACTTCCCAAAAGCCGACTTCACACTTCTAAAGACTAGTGTGGTCTCCTTTAAGGCCCCGAGCCATGGAAAACAGTACTCAAGCCGCTGAATCACTTACAAATGCCTTCTACCAGCACCTGCAGGACTGCATGGATAAGGCAATCCCAAGCAAAACAAAGACTCTTTGTACCAAAGGCAAGCGTCCAGTCTGGTGGACCCCAGCCATAAACAAACTCTACAACAAAAGGAGGAAGCTACTACAAGATAGAGCAAAATCCTTAAAAGGTAAGACACCCTTGATCACTATAAGTAAAAAACTAAGAGCTCTCATAAAATCATCCAAAGCAAATTTCGAGAGAAAAATAGCTAAAGACTCAAAAGACAATCATAAGGCCTTCTTTAGCTATGTTAGAAACCTAGGAGGAAACTCCCAGATATGCTCAGAACTAGTTCAAAATGATGTGAAGATTACTGATCCTACAGACATTGCCAACATACTGGCTGACAGGTTCAGTGCAAACTTCTCACCCCCCCCCCCCCCAAAACGAGAGATATCTATACCAAATGATTGCAGCCCCCCAAACATCTCCAGCGCCCAAGTGAGAACTGCTCTCTCCAAAGCAAAAAACACAGCATCCATGGGACCTGATGGTGTCCCCGGCTGTGTGCTCCACGAACTCAATGAGGAATTAAACCCACAGCTAGGACAGCTGTTTAATCAAAGTCTTACCTCTGGATACGCACTCCAGGAGTGGCGCACTGCAACTGTGGTCCCACTTCACAAAGGCGGTGCCTCCACCGACCCTGGTAATTACCGGCCCATTAGCTTGACAAGCCTTATCTGCAAAGCCATGGAGAGGATCATAATGGACCTCATAAATAAAGACATTGGGAATTTGCAGACTTTGGATCCAACCCAGTTTGGCTTTGTCAAAGGCAGATCATGCCTTTTAAACTTGGTTGACTTTTGAAACAGTCACCAAAGCCATTGATGAGGAAAGGCAGTCCATACAGCCTACCTCGATCTGGCTAAGGCCTTCGATACAATACCCCACTCGGGTATCATTGAAAAACTCATCAGCTTAAATGTTAACCCATACATCACAAGATGGGTTGCAAACTGGCTGAGTGACAGAACCCACAGGGTCAGAGTTGCTGGCGCCATGTCAGACTCAAAGCCTGTCACAAGTGGTGTCCCACAGGGCTCAGTCCTGGGCCCACTCTTGTTTGGCATCTACTTTTCTGAAGTACAAGCAAACACAGGAGGGTTATGGCTGACAAAGTTTGCAGATGACTGCAAACTGGGCCATAGTAGAAAACACATCTGACACAGATATCCTTCAGAAGGGTCTCACAGAAGCGGATAACTGGTGCCAGAGCCACGCCTAAAGTTAAATGCCAAAAATGCATAGTCATACCCTTCGGGAAAAACAAGGTTACCCCTAGCTACCAAATAGGAGGCAATCCACTGAGCACAGAAGAAGTTATCAGGGACCTGGGGACCCAGGTTGATAGTAGTCTGTCATTCGACACCCATGTAGCTAAAGTAGTTAGGAAGACCTTCTACATTGCCCACCTTATCATGAAGGGATTCTCATCTAGATCAAGGGAGGTTATAGTCTCCCTTTACTCATCACTCATCAGACCAATGATTGAGTACAATGCCCCATTTGGAATGTATCTGACCCGACACTTGCAGCAGCTGGAGAGGCCACAAAAGTTCCTCACCAAAAGGATAAAGGGTCTCAAAATCTATCCTATGCTGCCCGACTGAAAGAACTCCAGCTCTATTCAGTCGCACCGCTTGCTCAGAGGTGACCTTTGCCTAACATACAAGGCCATGTCAAACCCAGATTTGATGAATATGCTTCACCTCAAAAATCTAGATCCATCAGAGCCACAAGGGCGGGAGACTTAAACCTCGACACGGCTATTAATAGGACGTGCTGGAGGGATAGATTCATCACCCAAAGACTCCCTATGCTGTGGAACAGAATCCCGGTACATGTGAGGCAGAGCACCTCGCTGGCCTTGTTCAAGAGAAATCTTGACCAATGGATGGGAGATCGCAGATATACCCCAGGGATTACCTCAGTGTCACTGCTCGACAGAGGCACAGCAAAATAATGGGTATAGTTCCCCATACTAAAGGGGTGGCGTAAGCCACAAAACGATGGGCTAGGCTTGTAAATGCCCTCGGGCAGATAGCCTAGTATGAACCTATGAACCTATAACATCAGCAGTGCACTTAAAAGAGAAGATGTTGGGATGCCTACATGAAATGGATGTGTAGGCATGTGCAAGGGTTAAATACTGGCAATTTATGGGATTGGAGTGGTAAATGTAGGATAAAAACTTATGCTGTTCTGGCTAGACATACACACACACACACACACACACACACAGTTGACTGCAGTGAGATCAGAACCCCAACCTATTTAAGTACACAGACTACAGAGCTCAGTATTTTACACAAGCTCTATGGCACAAGTCTGACTTTTACAAGGCTACAGGACAATGTATAGTGGATGGCATCAGCACTGTATATAGGAGAGAAGATGTTGGGAGGCCTGCATATGTTCATAGGTGTTTACCATGCTAATGGCCCTAGGGCCTTTATAAGCCTAGCTGTGTAAAAACTCAAGTACCCATATTGACCATAGTTAGATGTTCGTTGTTACAGCGATTTTGTGATCAGCACCAACTAAACCTCTCAATAAGGGACATAGGTGCCACCCTTGGGGTGAATTAACGATCACCCATCCACTTGTCAAGGTTCCACTTGAATAAGGTCATTCAGGAGCACTGCTTCACATGCAGTGGGAGCCTATTCCAGAGGAGTCCCAATTGCTGGAAATGCATTTGTCTCTCCAGCATGTTCTGTTCATGTCACATGCTAGGTTGTGATCCCTGGAGCAAGTTATTTTTGTTCCATTTCATTTGAGGATGTTCATCATTTCCAGTAGGGCAGGGTCTGAGACTGCTGTGTAGGCCAGGCACAGGTTGCCTCTCAGCAGCCTATATGATACTGAGTCCAGTGACAGGGCTCAGTGTTTCCATGTATGTCATGTTTTGGAGGCCCGTGATTCTCCAGATCAGAAACCTCTGGTTTCTCCAGCTGCTGCAGGTGTCTAGTGAGGTACATACAGAAGGGAGCATTGTACTCAATTAGTGGTTTGTTAAGGGTTGAGTACAGCAGAGCTATGACCTCCCTGGGGTCTTGGATGCGATGCCCTTATTTATAAGGTGCACAATGCAGAATGTGTGTCTTACCTCTATGGGCACATAGGGATCGAAGTTTAGATTATCAGCCTATGTTCCAAAGTCTCACAGTACTGAGTTTGAGCTTAGAGAGGTGCTATGTGTATCACAATTAGCAGTGGTGCTTCTTTGCTAAAGGGGGCAGTGAGGCAATTTGTTGCATTAAGTTTTAGTCCATGAGTTGACCACCAGTCATTTGTCTGTGTCCGCCCTTTCTGTAATATGTTAACATCATTTGGTGAACTCTGTATGATTGTGCCCAGTTATTATCTAGTCTGCTAACTTGGTAAGGCACAGACCAGCTACCTTTATCTGGACGTTAGATAAATAGTTTGCAAACAGTAGAAGGCCCAGCAGAGATCCTTGTGGTACTCCACTGGTAACTGGTCTACTGGTGAAGGTGGACTCCCCAACTTTGACAGTGTGTGTTCTGTCAGTGAGCCAGTTAGCTACCCATCCAGTAATGTATGGGTTAATCCCCAGATGGGAGATTTTCTCTATGATACCTGAATGGGGGATTGTGTCAAAGGCCTTGGTTAAATAAACATAGGCAGTATGCCCTCTTTTCCCTCATCCAGGGCTTTGAGGTCATATCGAAGAAGTCTACTGAGTTTCATAAGCAAGATCTACCCTTGACAAAACCAAAATGGATCAGGTCAAGAGGGTTGATGGTCACCTATGTCCCAGTGGATAAGGTCCATGAGGATTCTTTCCATAGTCTTGCAGATAAGACTGGTTAAGCTTATGGGTCAGTAGTTCCCAGCATTAGTTGATGGATGTTTAGGCATGTTCAACTGTAAGATGCTTCTAGTTGTGCATGTTACCAGATTGATGTGTATTGCATATCACACATTTGATAGTAATGTATATAGTGTAGTTGATCTATGTGTGGAAAAATACTTAGACACCATGGCAGTGCATGAGGGGAGGCAACACATGAGTGCATTGTAAAGATGAGATGTATTGTTAGGGAGGGCCGTCAGTTTGTTATGTTTCCACATGTAGTTTCATGGCATAAAGAGTATATAGACAGTAAACAACACTAATACATGCTAATATTGACTTGGCATAGTGCAGTGGAAACCAGCAGGCTTGTTCAATGGTTGGCAAAGTGTTTGCACATGTGAGATCACATTGTCATTACTTTACCTGTTTCCATGTAGTTAAGCAGTGTACAAATGCGAGCCGCATTGCTAAAAGTCTGACAGTACTGAGTCTGCGAAACACACCTACAGCTTATCTGAATCTGATGATATAGAGTTCAAATCCAGGTGTATCTAATACTTTTAAATAAACAGTGATAGTGCAATGACATGAATTCTTTCTAGTACATGTGTTACTGTTTGTTGGCATAGCACTGCGGGGTTAAGCAGCATTGCACGGAGGTAACCGCAGCATTGTAAATCTATTCGCTGTCGGTTGACATTACTGCCTGGTGACAAACTCCATGCAAACATAGATGCCAGAAAGTTAGGGGATAAATTGCTTGTTCTGGTACTTATGTGTGTTGTTTGCAATTCCCTATTTTTTTACCAGTTTATAGGTGTTAAAATGAGGTAGATAGGAAAGTGGTGAAATGGGGAGAAAGCAGTGGGAAGAACAAAGTGAAAGCAATACAGGAATGTGCAGGAGGAAGGTAGGAAAACCAAAATTATCCATTTCTTCAACAGTAAAAACTGCTAATATTTGAAGAATATTAGCTGAATTTGAACTGTCACCTCCACAGAGAGGGGTGACAACAACGTAATCATGTTGTATAGCCATTTGGACCAACTCAAGTATGTCAAGATGGCAAAATGTGCGAAATAGAGAGCTATGTATGGGACAATTTTTTTTGTGGGACAGTTGCCCATTTTTTTTTATTCAGTAAGAAGAATGCTGGGTAAGGGATGTAGGTATTTCTGGGTCAGATAAGTTGCATAGGTGAGGAAGCAAATGCAAACAAGACAAGACACAGGGACGCGAGGGACACAAAAGGTTGGGGGCACTATGGTTGGGGTGAGGGAGGAGACTACACATGCTTATGTCCTTCAAACATGGAGACAGTGAGAATTGAGTCCTCACCCATTGGACTGTCATCACTGTCCTGTTACTCTGCTGGCAGCTGAAGTCCTTGACATCTTTTCCTCCTGTGTACCATGAGGGAGAGCAGCCTGTCCATCCATCATAGGTGCAGTGCACAACCCTATGCACCAACCCTGGCATCTCCAGACAGGTGACGAAATCCCCAGCTCTGCTATTGCTCACGGAGGGTATCATTGCACCAGCTTCTGGGGCAGTACTATCTGAGGGCATAGGTAGTGCAGGAGCAGTAGAGGAAGTGCTGCCAGGTTGAGTCCCATACATGCTGAACATCGGTGATGGATCTGGTGGAGAGGGGACAGGCCTGATCCACTAGGCCTAGCCTACCTCGATGCGTTGTGTATCCTTTAGTTATGTGGTATACATGGATGACATGGAGACATTTTGATGACACATAATAGAAAATAAAAAAAAAGAGATAAGGGTTGGGGTGAGAGAAAAAAAAAGAGATACAATTAGTAACTTTATATGTGACATACAATGCATTAATACAATTATACAAGTATTTTATCTGAAGTATTACATGTAAGTATATGTCCTAACAAATACACACTATACCTACAGATTGCTGAAAGTAATCCCTAAAATGTGCATATATTGCACATATACGTGTTTCAGTTATACAGATTACAGTTAACAGCAGGGCATTTATGCCACTTGTATAGAGTTTAATTTGATGTAAATATCATTAAAGAAATGCAGTACTGTATAGTTGTGACTCGTATTTGAACCCAGAACCTCTGACTACAGTCTTATATTTGACTCCCAAAGTTGGTTTGTGATGTGGATTAATGAATGCATACTTGCTTTTACAGTTAGGATATGCATGCTCAGTTTGCTACAGCTGTATAAAAAAAAATCTATCTTTAACTTTTAAAGCAACAATAATACTTCTGTTGTGCTGCATACATACCAGTTGCTTCCCTCAGTTTGTCCATTCAAGCAGTGTGGTGCAGACGTTGAATCTGACACTGAGGTTGACATACAGCCATCCCTTGTAATTCCTTCGGACACAGCCAGTAGGACTACGCCTACCCATTCCAGTGAGCCCTCAGATGTTGGACAGGTAGAGGGTGAGACAATCGCTCAGGGAACTGTGGCCATTGCAGCTTCAGTGCCTGTTTTCTCTGGCCATAGCCAAAGTGTGGGCAAGGTGCCACACAGGAGAGTTGTTAGGGGTGCCTGGAGGAAGCCTCCTGTCCATCCTCCACCTGATCCAGTTGTCTCTTCCTGTGCTACTTAAGGTATGTTTAGGGCCACCATAGAGGCACAGGCATGTTTCCATAGGTCCTTCAGAGAAATGCTTAAGGTTGTAGATGTGGCACAGGCTGACAAGCATGACTGATTCCAACATGTTGGCAATTCAATGGATCGGATGAATGTCACATTGGAATGGGTGGTGTCTGTGATGGAATGTCTGCTGGGGGGGGTGGCATCTTTGTGGGCACAGGTCAGCCACATAATCTGCTGTTAGGCAATGTGGCCATGCCCAATCACACTGCCATAGTGGCAGTACTTCCACAACTCCATCAGTGGTTGAGCTGTCCACACCCAGACATGCTAGAATGCGGGGTCATAGTCCAGGTCATCCTCATGAGGGGTGCATGTCCAACAGACATCTAATCACAGTCAGGTAGCAGCAGTGTATCTGACCTTGGAAGTAGACGTGCCAGTGCAACTGCTGACAGAACCAATTCTCATGGTCAGGTATGAAAATGATGAATTGCCACCTCTACCATGCACTGCTCACACCTGTCTGACATACCAAGACGTAGAGCTAGCACAGAGTTTGCATATGTTCAGTCAGACACACACACACACAACAATTATATGGTTCAGCCGTGAAGCTTAGAACACATTTTGTCTCACTGGCCATTTGTTACTTTATCTAAACGTCTGCCTGCTTCTCTTTATTACTCACCAACCTTTTGTGTCAGCCTAGGTATCCTGCCCACCACACACACACACACACACAGCACCCTGTGTAAGTGGCGATAACTGTGCCATATCCCTGTTTGCTATCTTTTGGATTCAGGGATACATAAGCTTTGTGTCTGATGCTCAGGTTGCATAGCTAACTCAGTGCTTAGTATATCTGAACTTGTGATGTTGAATTGTGAATTGTACCTTTGACTTATATTGGTCTTAAAACGTTAGTTGATAGCATCACACTTTTTGCATCAGTATTGCTAATGATCTTGTGAGGGTTGTGAAGTCTAAAACTGAAATGTATCTCATTACTTTCTAACTTTTGTGTTTAATGATTTTCTAGCACAAATGTATGGTGCTAAACTGAGGGTGTGTGGTGACCAGCAGTACTTTTGAGAGGTATGACTATGTGATTCTTTGATGCCTGAGGACTACTACTTCATAGTGGACACGTATAAGTCAAATACTTATCTGCTGTCATGTGTTAAGCTTATTTCTGTATAAATCACCCACCTTTTACTAGCTTACATTACCAAGTACAACATGCAAGAATATGCATGCCAGTCATTCTTACTATTACACAATACACTCCAGGTTCAACACTTACCTCGTAAATCCAGAACTTGCAATAGTATTAGTTCAGGTCTGACTCTGTCTGATGCTAGCAGTATAAAGCCATTACATGGGTTGGTAAAGGTTGTGAGCAGAATATGGCATCAATGTTACTAATGTATATGCATAGGAGGAAGGTTTTAGCCCCTTAGCTGGTGAGTGAGTGAGTTTGCTATGCATTGTTTCTTAGCCAGTGTGAGGGCATATTGAGCATGCCTATGTCTGCCTACACCCACAGCAGCTGCTGGTTCCCCCTCTAACTCCTCACCTGTGTGTGGCTATGGTAACTTTACCATTGGTGGTGGGGTGTGCGCCCCTTCCCCTTGTTGATCCTGCTGAAGCTGTTTTCTCAGGATGATGTTAGGTAGCATGGCACATACAATTAATATTTCAGTACATGTACATGGATTGTTCTGCAGGGCTCCCCAAGATGTATCTAGGCACCGGAACCGTGACTTCAGCAGCCCATACACACAGTCTTAAGATATTTCTGGTTTGAGCATGTGCCTCACTGTGGCATTCTTCAGCAGGTATGTGTGCATTTTTGATGGGCATCATCAGCCATGGTTCCAGTGTATAACCTGCATCCTCCATTAAATGACCCTGTTGGATATCCGCCCTATTGAACATCTGATACAGTTGGGGGGTGTACCAGATATGTCATAGTAATTGCCTGGGTTGCCAACACACACGTTCAGGATGATTCCCTTGGCATTACACATGACTTGGCAGTTAATAGAGCGGAAGCCCTTTCTATTTATGTAGAGCCTTTCCTATTCCCTGGGTAGTGCTTTAATTTCTACATGTATACAATCTATGGCACCCATTACTTCAGGGTAGTGTGCTACAGGGTAGAACTCGTGCATATTTCTGGCCCTGTCCTCAGGAGTACAGGGAAAATATATGTAATCACTGGCATGTTGGAGAATAGCATTCAGGAATTGATGGAGGATTCTGGGTGCTGATGCCTGTGACACCCTAAGCATGTCCCCTTTTGGTCCATGAAAGGTACCTGTAGCTGAAATTCTAAGTGCTACACATACCTTTGTCTCCACTGGGATGAGTTCCTCTCAGTTTCCTCTGGCTCTGAGTTGAGGATGACAGAGGTTGCAGAGTTCTTGTACTGTTTCTATCCACCCTGTAGCACTCTATCATTTCCACATCAAAGTCAAAGTAAACTTTGTTGTCATTCAGAACTATACACATGTAGCCTAAATGAAATTTCATACATAAGCTCAATTTTTGAGATTACAAAGGAAAGTGATACAACACATACAAGTAGAGGAATAAACATAACTAACAAATGCAGTACTACTCTAAAACATGAAAGAAAGAGTAGAGACATTTACCAACACGCATATACGAAGAGAATACTCTCCCCTGAGTTAAATTAACTACCCTATTTAAAGTAAAACAAAACACATTACAGATTGAAATGTCTAAGTTAATTATCTAGTATTGTACTTGAGTGAGTTAAATAATACTGACTATAGATATAATAAATAAATATTGCACTTGTAATATATATATAAGTATATATTAAACAAACAAATAAAAAAATTACTTATTATGTGTCCAGATCCCTGGGACTAGTGCCAGAGTTCAGAAGTCTAATCACTGTAGGGTAGAAACTGTTACTGAATCTTGTAGTCCTGCTGCATTATCTCCTGCCCGATGCCAGATGCTTAAACAGTCTATGCGCAGGATGCGTGTTGTCCTGTATCATTTTGGTGGCCTTTTGGATGCTTCTTACAGAATAAAGATGTATCGATGGAAGACTGGAACCTGTTGCCCTCTTTGCAACCCTCACCACTCTTTGTAGCGCCTTCCTTTCTCTAACTGTGCAGCTTTCAAACCACACTGTAAAGTTGTAGGTGAGGATGATCTCTATTGCACCTCTATAGAAGGTAGAGAAAATATGAGGAGGAAGCTTAGCTTTTTTCAGTCTTCTTAAAAAGTGGAGGCATTGGTGCACTTTCTTGACCAGTTGGCTGGTGTTTCCTGACCACAAGCGATCCTCTAATATGTGTACACCCCGGAATTTTGTACTCTTAACTCTCTCCACACTCTCACCATTGATCCTGAGCACTGGCTTGGTTTGTTCTTCTTTTCCTGAAGTCGGTGATAATTTCTTTCTTGCTTATATTCAGGTCAAGGTTGTTCCTCTCGCACCACCTGATCAGAGATACCACCTTCTCTCTGTATGCCCTTTCATCCTCATTTGTGATGAGCCCCACAACAGTGGTGTCATCAGCAAACTTGATGATATGGTTGGACTTCTGCTTAGCATAGCAGTCATGGGTCAGGATGGTGAATAACAGTGGGATGAGAACACATCCCTGTAGAACCCTGGTGTTAATTGTGATGCACTTTGATGTCTTCTTACCTGAACACACTCTCTGTGGTCTCTCAATCAGGAAGTCCAGGGTCCAGTTACAGAGATGTTTACTAATTACTAAATGTGCCAGTTTTTCTGTCAACTGCATTATTACAACCATATTAAATGCAGAGCTGAAGTCTATGAACAGCATCCTCACATAGTTGTCTTTGCCCTCTAAATGCTGATAGGATGTTACTAGGCTGTTGGCACTGAGGCCCTCATAAGCCTAGCCAAGAGTTTAGCCAATTCACCACCCAAAGCCCTTGTCCAGCAGGGACACAGGTGGAATCCCAGGGGTGTATTTTCTGATTCCCATCCAGTTATCCAGGTTGCGCTTGAAAAGGGATAATGAGGTACTCATCTTGACATGGAGAGGGAGTCTATTCCACAGATGGGGTGTCTCTGGGACACAACTCTGACCCACCAGCAAGTCCTGTTGATGTTACAGACCAGGTTGAAATCACGCGTGTGGGTTACTCTAGTGGAGCTTGACTTGTGGATATGCAGCAGTCACATCAAGATGGGGGTCTGAGATTGCTTTGTATGCCAGACAGAGGTCACCTCTGAGGAGTCTGTATGAAACTGAGTAGAGGGAGATGCTCAAAGGAGATGTGTAATGCTACTGATATGACATCAGCCATGGATTGGTTAACTCTTTATGCAAACTACAGAGGGTCAAAATCAGAAGGTAGGCATGATGCAAGATGCTTTTTAAACAGCTGCTCAAAACATTTCATAACGGGATGTCAGAGCAACTGGTCTGTAGTCGTTCGAGCTGGATGGAGTGGTTTTCTTAGGTAGCGGGATGATGTTAGTTTCCTTGTAGCATGAGGATACTTTTGTCATGGCTAGATAGGTGTTAAATATTTCCTAGAGCACTGTGCATAGTTGATCAGCGCATCCTTTTAACACCTTGCCCAGTATGTTGTCTGAGCCAGCAGCCTTCTTGGGGTTCACTGTCCTTAGCTGTCTTCTTACCTCCTCTGTGCTGAGGCTGAGTACTTCATCCTTTTTGTCATTGGATAGCTTTAGTAACAACCTGTTCTTTCTTTCCTCAAATCATGTAGTCATGTAGATTGTGATAAGTTAACCAGGGTCTAAAAACTCTTCTCCTTTTTGGCCATGGTCTTTTAACAGAAGCAGCAGCACATGCTTCAGCCTGTTGCACATACACACCAATTAAAGCAACAGCATCCCCTAACATTGTTTCTCTGTAGACTCCTTTCCATGGCTGTATTCTAGTAAGTTTTGGAATTTGCAGGGAATACCAGCACTGAGCCTACACAATTGCTTTATAGCTTGTTAAATAGCTCCTCCATCTTGGATTGGTTGATTAGCATACAGTTTAGCTGATTATGCTGTAACTGGCATGCAACAGTGTTTACCTTGTTTGCGTGGCTCTGCACATGGTGCAGAGACATTTGTTGAATCTAAAACAGTGTAATACCTTGCACAACACGCATCTCGATGTCTGGCATTTTCGCTCATTAGAGCATTCGCTTATATGAATTTTCATTCATGTAATATAGACCCTTGCTAACTTACTAATGAGCATTACAGACATGAGCCCAAATTCAGAAAGAAACCAATTTGATAAACAAGACATCAGCAGCATAAACCACAGTTGTCATCCCAGTGTGTGTGGGGAAATGCTTATCCTGTTCCAGGCTGAAAATAAATGATCAAACATTGATGCATTTTTTTAAGTGGATCCTGGCAACTAGCATTGATTGCTAGGATTAACACTGAAATATGAAACACTTAACAAGACAAAAATGTAGACATCTTGGCATGTCCAGCTAAATCTTAGTGAGAATGTTGAAATTACAGTGAAGGTGATTATACCAAAGGGGAAGATTTGGATGGTCTGCTGGTTGACATGAATATAAGTAGTTTAATAAGATGAATGATTGAACGTTTCCAATGGCAGGCTGGAAATTTATCCTAAGAATAAAGTATCTGGTGTGTCTGTTAGTATCAGTCCACTCTGCCATTTTAACATAATTTGATGTTTTCAGGGAGCCTGTTTTCTAGGACCTATATGCTACTTTGAAAGGATTTATGGGTCTAAAAAAAGTAGGAGGTGTTGAGTGATTGTGTTGTTTAAAATGTTATTCCAGATCTGGAGCAGGTGGCCACTTCATCTTTCATAGTGAATATTAATGTATATTTTTCTTCTAGATAACAATATGAAAACATTTGATTCAGTAGCTTAAAGAGTTTTGGTCACATTTGGAAGCATCTTTTGTGTTATACTTCTCATGTTTAAGTTGCAAGTGATTTTGCTAATTAAAAAAGTAAAGTTTATACTGTGTTTAATTTTTTTTCTTTTAATTTCACTGTTTACTTAGGGTTTCTGTAAATCCACACCCACAAAATGATGTCATGGTAGGTATTAAACAATGATTTAGATATTACTGCAAAGCATTGTGGGTAATTGAAACACTTTACCTCTTTAGAGGAAGTGCTTCTTATGTGCATCATCATATTAATTAATTTTCAATTTGAGGTGTTCCACTTGCAGGAACTAGGTGACAACTTGTCTTTCAAGGAAGTAAGCAACTCCTGCTGATGCATTTTGTTTGGAAATACAGTAGCCTATACATTAATTTATGTAGTGAGGCATTATAGGTTCAGTCTTTCATGATGTCATGGGAATGATTTTCAACTCTGACAAAAAATAAAAAAGACTCGGAGGGGTCCTCCTTATAAAATAAATAAATAAAATGCCAAAACAAGACAATTTTTGCATCAAAAACTGTATAATTTGGTAGTATGTATGGGAAAGAGGTTATACCAGCTACTAATATTTGTTACTTAAACTTGCTCAGGAACATGACCAATGTACTTTAAAAGGCCCACACTCTGTCATTCAAGGGCGAAGAGGTCAATCCTTAAACCTGCTGCTATATAATGTCATGTATCAGAGTGTTGTGATCCCACAGGCCATATTCAGATAAAGATATACAATTTTGGAAGGTGTGTTGTTCATGGAAGCAGTAAATGCCTTGATAATGAAGGTGGAAGAGAAAGGAAAGAAGAACAAGCCTTGTCTAGACTGGTATACCTCACCCCATCAGATTTCAGGGAGTGCGCAACAGAAAGATTCTCTTCTTTAATGGATGCGTCCAGAGCAGAGGTATGCCTTTCAAGAGCTATCTACAATGGTAAATCCAATTAAATTGGAAGAATGACAAAAGAAAGACTAGCTAGAGCTTTGTCCTTAGCCATGCCGGATACTTTTCTCCCTCAGCTGCTGCAGTAAATGACATTTTTGGTGACCAGCATGGTACAAAGTGCAACCTTGATATCATTGTTTCCATCTGTTTTGCCCTTTCCTTTACTGTTTCATTTTTTTGAGATAGTACCTTAAATAAAAAAAAAAGTGCTTTTAATGGAAGGCAGCTTGGCCAAGTGTCACAGCAACTGAAGTGTTCTCCCAAATTTATTTTGTTTCAGTGCATTTTGGGTGAATGGTATTGATATAATTTCTGACAAAAGCATAATATTTTCACATTTCAGAGAAATATCATGCCTTGGTAGTTAAGGAAGAGGCCTTGCTTGAGTCAATGTCATGGAAAAAGATAATAGAAAAAGTCCCTTTACCCTTTAAAGGAATATGTTTATGTTCCAAGTTTTTTTTTCTCATGCCCAGAAAAGAACATAATACAGACATAAAAAGTTTCATGGGGGGAGTTTAAAATAATGATAGCCCTTCAGTCCCATCCAAATTCCATGGCTATGGATGACTAGATTAAATCTGAAGGACTCATATTGGCACACACAAGTTTTCAACCTCACAGATTACAAGGGTTAAAGTGTATATCGGTACTTCTGTGTGTAAGTACCCCTCTTGTATGAGCTTCTTGGGTATTTCCCAGTTGTCTGTTTGCCATTATAGTGTTAATGTTGAAGAGAGTGCATGTTTTCCTTTACTTAGATGAATGCTAGTAATTACCCCCATCAGACCAGCTTGTGGAGCATCTAATGGTGGAGATTCTTTTCCTAGTTTCAGGTTCTGTATCAAACAAAAGTCGTACCTATCCCCATCCAGGAGGAGAGTGTCTTTGGAAGATAGGTTGCATGTTTCTTTTTTTGAAAGCACATTTTCTTCACCTATCTATTTGAAGTTCATGGTGAAATACAGTCCAGCAAACTGATACAATGTCACACTTCAGTTTATTGTACAATTTTACTTTGTGTAGCCAACAAGCAGTTCTTTTAAGGGATACATTGTAACTGCAGCTGTAGTGCATGCTTTTCACCACCTCAGAAGAGTATATGGTTGTTGACCACAACATCATCCCAGGAGAAAAATGGAGGTGATGTAGCCACAACTTTTAGGATTTCCATTCACAGGGGTACTGAAAGCTTAGATGGTACAATATGTCAAATGTGTTTCTGTAAATGTTATAGGACTTTAAAAGGGCTGGATTTAGAGTAGCTTATTAGGGTCCATGTTTGCTGGCTGGATGAATACTGAGTTATCCTTCCGTGCATGTGCTGTAAGGAGTCCATTCTCAATATCTGTGCACTGCCTTTATTTTGCTTTTTTTATGGAATGGTCACAGAAATGTAATCAGTGTGCTATGTGTTGCATGCCTGTCAGCTGTACCTAATTATGAGAAATATTCCCAGTTTAAGCCTTAAAGGTTCTGTGCTCAATGCAAGAGTTATATCCATGGAAAATCATACTTAATAATATTAATTCATCAAAACAACACCTTTTATGTATGAATAAACAAGTAACTATGCAATGAGATTGTAATTTGAATTTATTGAGAAGTAGGTCACATTTTCTTAATTTCTTCCACCATAGGAGAAGTAGTTTTCTACCTTTTGGAAATGAAAGGTGCATTGTCCTACTGCAGCAGAAGTCATTTGCTACAAGTACCAGACAAGTTTTACCAAAGTACAGAAAGTGTTAAAGTAGATGAGAGTCTTTCGACCCATATCTCTAGTAGGATTTCAGATTACATGCCAAGTCAGGCCCATTTCTGGTTCTCCATGCTCTTTTCAAATGTGCACTTAAAATTATAACATAATGTGTGTTTGTGTGTATACAGTATCTCATATCTTAATTATATATTGTGATTTTACATGTGCACCACATACATATATGTGCACACAAATGAAATGCAGCCCTCCCCTTGTATCCCATCTTGCCTTACCTGTAGTCACTCTGAATGGCATGCATTCAATATCATAGTGAAGATGTACTGTGAATGATGCAGCTTGTCATAGCCTTGGGGTCTAGGAGAGGTTCTGGTGCTGCTGAATCCTTTTCATATGTCTTGAAAGTTACAAACTGTGTAATGAAAAATGTTCCATACACTCGTACACCCTTCCAGTACCTGCAGTAAATGGATGTCATTTTAGCAGACAAATATATAGTCTTTAACTATAATAAAGGCACAGATGTTTTCTGAGGAAATAGGCTCCAGTTATAATCTACTTTCTTAGTTGGGTCCAGCTTATCTTCAGTGTCCCAGTTCGGCCCCAGAACTGTCACAGACTTTGTGGTTAAAGCATGGCATCAAGAAAATTGATATGCTTTTTGTAGCAAAAGAAGTAACAAGGACAGATGTTTCAGTGAATTAAGACATAAACACTAGTTACAGTATAGCTACCAAGCATTTAATTTAATAACTGAAGATGAACAAGACTCCTCGTGGTTATGTGTAAAAGTAAGATTACTAATCGAGTTGTGAGGCTTCAGTCTGGTAAGGGACAGGTCAACATTGTTATTTCCAGTGGTATCCATAGCATCCCTGTCATGAAAATAAGATCAGTGCTCATATTATACTCTTTAGTGTCAGTGTCCATTGCAGTGACGGGGGAGGGGGGTTATATTATCCTCATCATCATCCTTATTGACTTTTGTCATTCATCTACTAAACTAAAGGCAAGTCACTGTCATCATGACTGAAATAACTTTTGTCCAATGGCATCAGATCTACTTCCACATCAGACATTTGAAATCTGCCTTACTTCTTAGTGCCACTGGCATAATAAGCCATTTGCTAGTTTTTTTCTGAAGTAGATTGACTAGGACTTTTGGCATGCAGTGACAGCAAGCTGGAAATGTACACAGACCCTTGCAGCAATCTCTTCAGGTACATCAGAGGTAGAAGAAATGGTTCCTGCTACTAAGTGATCCTTGCTTGGTAACAATTATTTTCAAAATCTTATGAGGGGAATTGAAATAAAATGGTGCAAAGTCACTGTACTTTCAAAGAAAGTGCATAAGAATTATACTAAAGCTTACTGATTGTTTTATTTGCTGAACAGCTGCAGTGACCAATACTAAATTGACTTTTGAGGCACTGCATGCTTGATGAATAGTGTTTATTTCCGTGTCTACCTCCCATAATCCCTTGTGAAATTTCAAACCCTGTACTGATATTTCCATGCCTTCTTTTCACTGTGCCTCCATACACTATCAACCCCCAGTGATACACGTTTAGCAATACTATGGATACTAATGCTGAAACTACAACTTTACCTGTATATAGGTAGATGACTGTCTTTTATGTAATATTATTTGTGTTGACTCATTTAGTCTCCTTCTACCATTAGCAGTAAATCCAATTTTATAGTTACGTTTGAGCTACCAGGTTCCATTGAAGTAGTGTTTTACTGCCTAGTTGCTCTGTGCTTGTGTTTAAGATATATAATTTAACACTGCAGATACCTAGATATAATAATTTCATAAATATTTATGTAGGCACTGTGCTTGTATTATAGTATGAAAACTGCAATAGAGATGTTCGCATGAATGCTGTCAAGCCAGGAAATATGTTTGAGTTCTTTGTAATGCACGTGCTTAGTTTCTGGAAGATTAGTTGTTAGTACTGTAAAGCAGTTTGCAGGAGCTGATGTATCAGCATATTAGTTTATGTGTAACGACTGGGTACTAATGATATCTCTTTGCTGAGTAGGACAAATATCTTTCTGCTGTGTTTTAAATGTATCTTTCCTGCTGGTTTTCTGTGTTTCTGTTGCTATAAACTTTTCTGTACTATTTCCTACTGCCTGACCTCTACATCTTCTACTTGCCTGTACCTAACTCCTATCAAATGCTTTGCTTTCTCACCATATTGCTCTCTTTCCATCTCCAGTCTTTTATCATCCGCTCGCATCCTTACTATTCTACCTGCATTTTACTCCTGCCTGTAAGTCTGTAACATTATTCTTACTACATATCTGCTTTATTTAATAGGTTTTGCATTACAGGTAACATACTGTTCTCCCTGCTCTCTCATTATTTCCAGGTCCTAAAGCTTGCGTTTATTAACCAAAGCTAAAAAAAAACAATAGTTCTTGGATTGGCTGTTCATACACTGCTTGCAGCTCTGCCACTGAGGAAACCAACTGCATAGCTCCATTTTAAGGCATATGTATGTTTTAGTTTTTAAGTACAACATTATAAAACCTTTAACTATCTGTTACCCACAATTACGTACAATGCATCACTGGGGTCACGTTTCATTTTTGGCATTTTTTTTGCTCCTACTCTGTTAATCTCAGTGCTGGTGTCTCTATCCTGCAGCAACACTAACATGTGAACGGCTAATTTAAATAATATACCACATAACAGTTTACTGGTTGCTCTCTTAAATAACCAGTCTCATTAAACATATTCTGTTTAATTCCTAGCCCTCTACTCTCCTATTGCCACTTATCCTTTAGATAACTTTTTTTGGTTAATACAATAGACATTTAAACAACATGCTTACTCATTGTTTTATTTGCTGAACAAACAGTTCTAGTGACCAGGGCACAGCCCACTCTGCCATCACTATGCTCAGGCTCACTCCACTCCCCCCATTCCCACCCACCTCCACTTCAGTTACATTTATAACTGGACGTATAAGTGAATTTAAGTGCACTTTTATCTGCTCTTTTTCATGCAGTACTGCATTTCATTTATTTATTTGCGCTTCTCACTGAATATTAACTCAACTGAAGTTGTGGCTATGTCTCTACAGAGTACTTGTTAGAATTTCTGTGTAGCCATTGATAGCAGTGGGAGGTAGTTTCACCTCATCACTGATATTCTGTTCTGCCTTATATAAGTGATACAGTTTGCGTTATTTCTGCTTAATATCTGAGTTTTGGCCGACTAAGATCTACCTGAATTCAACTGGACGTATAAGTGAAGTTAAGTACACGTTTATCTGCTCTTTTTCATATAGTACTGCATTTAATTTATTTATTTGTGTTCTCACTGAATATTAACTCAACTGAAGTTGTGGCTGTGTCTCTACAGTTAGTTCCCACACCCCTTCCTGTTCTTGTTTTGGTGTTAATCTTGGTGGCTTTGAAATTGCCTGCCCCTCTTGTAAATTTGTATTTGGATACTCCTTCTGGGCCCATCTCATTTGCTCACTCAACTGAGTGCAGTGAGATCATATTCTGATGTCAGGCACTCTTACTGTATAAAAGGAGAGCATTTGGGAAAGAAAACCCCTGTAGCCTCTTAATCCTGCTCTGTCCCCTCCCACAAAAAAAAAAATAATAAAATATATATATTTTATTCAGCTGCTCTTACTGTAACTGTTTTAGTTGCTGTTCTGCATGCTGTTATCTGTTCAGTCTCTCTTACTCTGCACTTATTACTGCTTGTTAGTAGCCTTCTAATTTACTGCTTTCTGCACTTGTTTTTTAGTCATTTGTTAATTTAATTGCATTTATTTAAACTGTATTTGCCGTAATATTGCTACACACTCAAGTGTGCTAGCCTGCACTGCAATTTGAATTGTATTTACTGCTGTTTTAGCTGCTTTTCTGTAAAAAAAAATTCTAAGCTTGTTTCCTGCCTTTCCTGTATCTAGTCTAGTCCAGATACAGACTTGCTGTATCCAGGACTGTTGGTAAGCATGTGAGCCCCCCAAGCCTTTCTGTGTTGGTAGCTTATCAGTGGGAGTGGTAAGCACTAGGTAGCCTATCTACCATGGGAAAATTGGGTTTTGGCCCAGAAATTGTAGTTCATTGGCTGTTTGGGCAGTTTTTCCATCTCTTTCTACTTTCTGGTTTAAAAGCCCATGTTTGCGTTTGGTTCCCGTCTTTCCTGCAACTAGTGTAGTCCAGGTACAGATTTGCTGTATCCAGGACTGTTGGTAAGCTTCTGAACCCCCCAAGCCCTTCTGTGTTGGAGAGAAGCCTTCTAGCTTATCAGTGGGAGTGGTAATCACTAGGTAACTTATCTACCACAGGAGGAGTATTTTTTGGTCCAGAAATTATAGTTTATTGGCAGTTTGGGAAGCTTTTCCATTTCTTTCAACTTTCTGATTTAAAAGCCTGTGTTTGTGCTTGTTTCCTGCCTTTCTTGTTACTAGTCTAGTCCAGGTACAGATTTGCTGTATCAAGGACTCTTTGTAAGCTTCTGAGCCCCCCAAACCTTTCCGTGTTGGAGGGAAGCCTTCTAGCTTATCAGTGGGAGTGGTAAGCATTAGGCAGCCTATCTACCACAAGAGGAGCGGTCCCTGGCCCAGAAATTGTAGCTATTGGCTGTTTGTTTTTTTCCATCTCTTTCAACTTTCTGGTTTGAAAGCCGCACTTGCACCTGTTTCCCGCCTTTCCTATAACTATCCTAGTCCAGTTACAGAGTTGCTGTATCCAGGATTGTTAGTAAGCTTCTGAGCCCCCCCCCCAAGCCTTTCTGTGTTGGAGGGAAGCCTTCTAGCTTATCAGTGGGAGTGGTAAGCACTAGGTAGACTATCCTCCATGGGAAGAGTGAGTTTTGGCCCAAAAATTGTAGTTTATTGGCCGTTTGGGCAGTTTTACATCTCTTTCAACTTGCAGGCTTAAAAGCCTGCATTTGCACTTGTTCCCCGCCTTTCCTTTAACTAGTCTGTGCAGGTACAGATTTGCTGTATCCAGGATTCCTTGTAAGCTTCTGAGCCCCCCCCCCCAAGCCTTTCTGTGTTGGAGGAAAACCTTCTAGCTTATCAGTGGGAGTGGTAAGCACTAGGTAGCCTGTCTACCACAAGAGGAGTGGTTCTTGGCCCAGAAATTGTAGTTTATTGACCATTTGGACAATTTGTCCATCTCTTTCAACTTTCTGGTTTAAAAGACCACATCTGTGCTTGTTTCCCATCTTTCCTGTAACTAACTTACTGGGAAGCACTAGAAAGCCTTCTAACTTAGAAGAGAGACTTTGGAGTGATTAAGTATCAGTTTTCTGTACTTTCTTGCTGTACTTAACTGTTTTCCACCTAAACATTGATTTTTCCAGCGTTTATTGTGATTTAAAAGCTTGTTTTTTTTCACATATTGTACTTATTTGACTGCCTGCATTTTTAAAAAGTTGTTTTTTGTTTAAATAATTTGTTTAACTGTTATAGGCTACACACTAAAATGCGATAGCCTTTTCTGATAATTTGTGGTCGTTTAAAGCTGTTTTAAGTGTATTTTTTACTGTTTTTGCCGTATCTTTTCACGGAAAAAAAACGCCCAAAAATTCCTTGTTTCCCACCTTTCTAAGCTAGTATAGTCCAGTTTTCAGGCTAGTGCTGAATTCAGGGCTATGTTACAAGTTTCTGAGTTGCCCATACCATATAAGAAATTTTTTATATATATTATAATTTAACTTGTAAGAGAAAAAAGGTGGATTTATACAATCAATATAAGCTTTTGAATATATGCCTTCACTATATTATAGAACTGTCAATGTGTTTTGAACTTGTTTTGAACTTTATTTCTTTAAATGTTGATTGAATTGATTAATTAAATTAAGCCTTCAGCTAATTGTCTTGCTATTTAAACTAAGCCAGTGGGAGAAATTGTTATCTGAAGAAGCGTGGTTGTATCCACGCGAAAGCGCTTATCAACCCACTTGTTTCGTTAAATAAAAAGTTTATTTCAACATAACGCTACTATTTCTACTGGATTATTTGGCTGAAAAGTGATTTTACATTTTATTGTATCATGGAGAGATCAGTTTCTGTTTTTGCCCATACCTTACTTGGATAGAAGGAAATTTCTCTGTTCACCTGTGAAAGAGGGGAGCTTTGAGCAGCCTATCTGTCTCTGGAGGAGTGGTCCCAGCCCAGAAGTTAGTAGTTTATTGGCCATTTGGGCTAATTTCTATCTCTTTCATTTCCCTGCTATAAAAACTGTGTTTGCGCGCCGGGCAGCGCTTGTTAGCTATGGTTAAATTATTCCCAGCTCAACTAAGTCTCCTCTTCAGTTTTTCACTTAAAACTAGTCTAACTCTCAACCTAAGCACTCAGAAAGCATCCTACAGCCCAGCACTTGCTCAGACCTAATAGCAAGCACTAATATACCCTGACACTTGATTGCCCAGCAGGGCAAGGCTCTTTATTCACCCCTCACCAACCATGCGACTAAGTAGCTCACCCTACTATTCAGGCATGACCATAGGACAATTTCAGGTGTACTTTCCAGTCCAGCTGGTGAATCTGGGTATCCTGAGGCAATGTTACAACTGCCTCATGTACACAGACAACCCTCTTCTCCTACCACAAAACACTAACATATGCGAGAGATGCAGTTATACAGCCAAACTGGAGGCTAAGCTGTCTCCACCCAAGACTGAAACAGACAGTCAAGAGGAGAAGGTTAACACATGCACCACACCTCCAGCCACGCACAGACCTACTAAACCAGCACTGGCAAAAAATACACAAAATCTTACTCGGAGGCTCTAAATAAAAACCTGCAAAAGCATCAAAGACCTCCAAAGCAGGCACCCAAACAACCTGCACCTCCCATCACAAACCAGACAACACATAAAATACAAAATCAGTATGCCGCACAATCACAGGCCTTAAGGTGAAATAACATACCTGACACACTAGTAATAGGTGACACTATAGTCAGGCACACTGATGTTCCACTCACTAGGCTGGACAAGCAGAAGGTTACTGTTAGCTGCCTATCGGAAGCCAGATTCCACCACATAACACAAGCATTCAGGTCACCCCAGAACAAGTAGAAATATGACTCTGTTATTGTTCATGTTGGTGTGAATGACCTGAGACGTACCTCCCTGGACTACATGAAAAGAGGAATGGAAGAGCTCTCTGATCATGTAGACCAGGCTGGTATGACCCTGACCCAGAGTAGCATCCTGCCCTCACCAAGAATGATACCTCAGTATAAAGAAAAAATGATCAATTTAAACAATTGGCTAAGCTTCTGGTGTCATTCAAAGGGATCCAGTGTCTGTCAGCCTGGGATGACATGCTCGACAAGCCACATTGCTTCGCAAGAGACGGCTTGCACCTGTCACCCCTAGGCTTTCGAATACTGGCCAAGGCTCTTGCTGCCCCCATAGTGCCTTTTTTAGGCAAGGCTCAAAAGTCAAACCCACCTCCGTAAACAGCACAATTAACAAAAAACTGAGGGTTATGCTACTCAGTGCCAGGAGTTTAAATCTCAAAATGCACGCACTCGAAGCACTCAGTATGGAGAATGTCGACATCTGTGTAGTAATTGAAACCTGGTTCAAGGCTGCAGATAGCACCCCAGCACTACCAGGCTATAACTCATACCACACATTTCGGCCACAGAACACAGACCAAAACACAAAAGGAGGGGGTGTATCCATATACATCAAGGATACCTACACCTCCAGGTTAATGGCACAGCATGATACCTCTGAGATCATCCATGTGCAACTAACATCGGGCAAATCTGTAATGCAAATTGTGGGATGCTACAGATCACCCTCCATGACCCAGGACCACCATGCCACCTTTCTGGAGACACTGGAAACATGAAGGTCCTACCGAACACCCTGATATTGGGCGATTTCAATTACCCTACCATTAAATGGGAAAACTACTTGAGTACAAACTCCCAGGCCCAGCGCTTCCTGGGATTCATCAGTTCAAATGCCCTTTATCAGCTGGTAAACTCCCGTACCAGAGGTGAAAACATTGGAACTGGTCATCACCAACATGGGGCAACAGGTGTTCCACACCGGAGGTCAACCCGTCACTGGTTAGATCAGACCATAAACTAACCACACCCCACCACCACCCCCAACTAAGGAAACCACAGTAAAAAAAAAACTTTTCTAAAGCAAATTTCACCTTACTTAAGACAGAGGTGGTAAGTTTCATAGCCCCCACGCTAAAGGTTAACGCTGTCCAAGATGCAGAAACCTATACAAAAGCACTCTATGAGCATTTACAAGGATGCATGCACGCATCTCTAGCAAAACCAAGACTCACTCCTCTAAGAGAAGGAAACCAGTTTGGTGGGCCCCTGCCATAAACAGGCTATACAATAGAAGGAGGAAACTAGTTCAGAAAAAAAGCAAATCCCAAGAAGGAAAGACATCCCTGATCAGTATCAGTAAGAAACTAAGGTCTCTCATAAAATTATCCAAGGCCAACTTCAAAAGAAAAATAGCCAAGGATTCAAAAGATAATCACAATGCCTTCTTTAGCTATGTTAACAGTCTAAGTGGAAACTCGTAGATATGCACTCAACTAGTGCAAAATAGCACAAAATATACTGAACCTACTGATATTGCCAACATCCTGGCAGATAGATTCAGTGCAAACTTCACCCCCCCTCTAACCCCCAAAAGGGCCCACAACAATACCAGAAAAGTGTAGTGTCCCGGAAATCACAGATGCACAGGTGAAAACAGCCCTTTCAAAAGCCAAAAACACAGCGTCAATGGGGCCAGATGTTGTCCCAGGCTGCATCTTGCATGAACTACAAAATGAACTAACCCCCCCCCCCCCACCTAAACACGCTGTTCGGCCTCAGCCTCTCCACAGGCTACGTGCCCATAGAATGTTGCACAGCAACGGTTATTCCTCTCCACAAAGGATGGGCTACAACTGACCCTGATAACTATCGTCCCATAAGCCTGACTAGCCTGGTCTGCAAGGATAGGGAGTGCATCATCATGGAACTCATTAACAAAGACACTGGGAACCTCCAAACACTTGACCCAACCCAGTTCGGCTTTGTTAAGGGCAGATCATGCCTACTAAACCTGGTTGACTTCTTCAAGACATTCACCAAGGCCATAGACAAGGGAAAGGTGGTTCACACAGCCTACCTTGACCTCGCCAAGGCTTTCGACACCATTCCTCACTCGGGTATTACAGAAAAACACACCGGCCTGAACATAAACCCCTACGTCATGAGATGGGTTGCCAACTGGCTTACAGACAGAACTCACACGGTAAAAATAGCAGGCTCCAGGTCCGACTCTAAACCAGTCACAAGTGGTGTCCCACAAGGCTCAGTCCTGGGACCCCTACTGTTCGGCATATACTTCTCAGAAGTACAGGCAAACATAGGAGGACTATGGCTAACCAGGTTCGCTGATGACTGCAAACTGGGAGCCATAATTGACTCTCCAGCTGACACGGACATCCTCCAAAAGGGCCTTACTGAGACGGACCCCTGGTGTCAAAGTCATGGCCTCAAGCTAAATGCCAAAGAATGCATAGTCATCCCGTTTGGGAAAAACAAAACACCTACAAATTACCACATAGGTGGCAGCCCCCTTAATACAGAAGAGATAATAAGAGATCTGGGGACCCAGATACATAGTAATCTCTCCTTTGACAATCATATTGCCAAAGTAGTTAGGAAATCTTTCTATGTGGCCCATCTAATTACTAAAGGGTTCGCATCTAGAAATAAAGAGGTTATAGTGCCCTTCTACTCGTCACTCATTAGACCCATCATAGAGTACAATGCCCAATTTTGGATGTACCTTACAAGACACTTCCAACAGTTGAAAAGACCACAAAAGTACCTCACCAAGAGGATTACTGGCCTCATACATATGTCCTATGCAGCCCAACTGAAAAAACTCCGGCTGTACTCAGTGGCATATCGCTTACTCAGAGGTGATCTCTGCCTGACTTACAAAGCCATGTCCAACTCAGAATTGATGGACACGCTCCACCTAAAGAAATCCTAGTCACTGCGAGCCACGCCCTTTAGTGAGATAAACCTCGCCACAACAATAAATAGAACATGCTGTCACAGAGACTCCCCATGCTTTGGAACAAAATTCCAAACTACATTAGGAAGAGCCCCTCACTAACACTCTTCAAGAGAAACCTTGACGAGTGGATGGGTAACAGAAAATACACTCCTGGGATCACTTCATTGGCTTTGCTTGACAGAGGATCAGTTAATTAATCAATGGGGCGGCGAAAGCCAACAAACTCTGGCTAGGCCTATAAATGCCCTCGGGCAGATAGCCTAGTACCTACCTATGAACTGTAACTTCACCCCCAGCATTCGACCCAGTCACATAAATCACATATTAATCTTATACTCCACTCAACAGCAACCAATTAAATTGATATCTATGACTACACTACCGCTCCCTTTCTATTACAAACCAATTGTTTCTCTTCCCACCCCCCTGCTGTCTCACTCCAACAATCTTTTTTCTTAAAATGACATACCCCTACTCATGCTGTATCAGCCTACTCTGCCTTATAGTAACTCTCTTTCTTCTAATTCAAAACACTTCACTAAATGCCCAAAGTATCAATACCTTCGAAAACTTCATAACATCCAATATCAGCTTTGAAAAACATACAGATAACTACTCTGATATATCAGACAGCCTACTGAACTAAAATATCTTCCACCATACAAATTACAAAATTCTGCATTATTCCAGCAACTGTAAATGTAACTTTCTCATTAAAATGAAAAAAGTGATATCTACAATTACAATCCACTATCTTGCCCAGATGTCAGCCTCTCTCAATGTGGGGACACTCACCCAAACCCAAGACCCACCTGTACCCCTCACAGTTATAGTAAATCTCCTTCCAACTCACTGTTTCTGGCTACACTAAACATACACAGTATGTGTAATAAAAATAACAGACCTCCATGTGTGGTTAACAGTACAACCCTGATATATTTGCTATCACTGTAACATAGTTAAAACCAAATATTCAGGACACTGAAACACTTCCACCAGGATATAGCATAATAAGATCAGATAGCACCCATAAAAAAGCAGGAGGGGTACTCTAATTTACCCATCGACATATACAATTATACCCTATACTAAGCCCATCCCAAAATTCAGCAATGCAGAAAATCTCATTGCCTTCTTAAAACTAAGTAAAACTAAACAACTCTGTATTACAGCCCTATAGATCCCCCTGGTCAAAATTCTCCTACATTAGAAAATATCTTATCCTGGATGTCACAAAATATATACATTGAAACTATCATCATGGGTGATTTCAATATCAACTGGCTGAAACTGATGTCTGACTTTCCAGCTAACAGTCTTAATCTTTCCGGTTTCACCCAACGTATTACAACCCCTACTAGAATTCATAAAATTAACAACCAAACCTCAATTCTAGACTGGATCCTAATCACAGGTGCTAATAAATAGTCTAACTCCAGTACTCTCCCAGACACGCTAAGTGACCATCTACCTGCATATACTCATAGGACTATATTTCACGCACCTAAAACCCATAATCACAAAACCTCCTGCAATTTATCAAACTTTAGTCAGACTCTCTTTATTAATATACTAAAATCCTTAAATTGGTCCAGGCTAAAGATACTACCCCTAGAAGATGTAGGCAACTATTTCAACAGTCTATTCTTAGATAACCTCAACAGTCTAGCCCCACTTGTAGGAAATGAACTAAAGTCAGTCATACACCCTGGCTTACAAAAACCACAAAACAATTACTACTAAACATGAAAATGCCTGGAAAGAATGCCAGATAAATAAAAATGAACTGTCCTTACAAAACTATAGGCAACTGCGTAACCAGCAAAGAAACTTAAAACTGGTGACAATAAGTGGTACTTTACTCAGCAATTATCTGACCACAAAAATAATCCAAAAATATTCTGGTCCACCATTTTATCATTGCTTACCCTGGATCAAAACAAGCAGAAATGCTTAATATACACTTTATAGAAAGTATAAACGGTTTAGTTAATAATCCTAACAAACTCCTCAATACAAATTCAAAAACTAATCCCAGCCTGAGCTCAAAGCTCATCAAAACCAACTCCAAACATACCACATTCAAAACACTCTCTTCCCAAACCATTCCAATTTTACCTGCAAAACCAACATCCCTTGCATTGCAATCAGTATCTACCAACTATATTGCGCTTATTACAAAAAATAAAACCCAACTCTCTTTCCACTAACAACCTGCCATCCAAATACTAAACACTTGCAGCTGATGCTATTACCTACCCAGTTAGTATTCTCATAAACAGAGCCATCATAGAATTTTATGTCCCAACACTCTGGATATCAATTGTTACCTCCCTACACAAAGGAGGAAAATCAAATGAATGTCTAATTATCACCCCATCTTCATTTTGTCTCCTCTCTCCAAAAAATTTGGAAAATGTGTCCATAGACAACTGCTTGACTACCTCATTCACAACAAACTACTTGCATCCTCCCAACGCAGCTTCAGACTAGCATACAGTACAACTGCCCTAATATCCTTTACAAATACAGTCAACAAAGCTAGAGACTCAGGCCATCTTACCTCAGCAATATTTCTCAGTCTATCAAAGGCATCTCACACTGTCACACCCCAGACTTTTGTAGGAACTGTCTTCCCTAGGCCATACACACACTTCTCTACACTAGTTGTCAAGCTACCTATCTCAAAGACAACAATGTGTAAAATGGCAAGGCTCTCTCTCACAATATCTACCCAATAAAACAGGAGTCCCACAGGACTCTTTCCTAGGACCCGTTCTTTTCAACATCTTAATAAACAACCTCCATATTGCTTTCTGCCAAAGCACCCTTATCCAATATGCTGATGATTCAACTATCACTTCCTCCTCAAAGAATATAATGCACCTTAGACAAAATAGCCTAAACTGCCTTCTCATCCATTGAACCTGGCTCAATAATGCTCAACTCTTTCTAAAACAAAACAAAACTACTTCTTTTCATGCCAAAATCACTCTCTACTGACTTTAAAATACATTCTCATAATAATACAGAAATTGAAGTGGTCCCACATGCCAAGCTATTAGGGATAACAACAGACAATAAACTAACCTTTGACCTACATATTCATAATACCATCAAAAAACACCACTAATTAGGAATGCTATATCGGCACAAATATTTCATAGACACAGCCACTAAAAGAACAGCGGTGTTCACATACTTACTACCGCCCTTACTATATGGTGCCTGCACACTAACCAACCTCCAAACTACATTGCAAAATAAGCTGGAAACCTGTTACAATAAAATTGCCAAATTTGCAACAGGATTACCATTCTACAAACATCATTGTGCTGCTCTTACCTCCCTTAACTGGCTCAAACTACCCCAACAACTAAGCTACCAGCAACTATCAATGGCCCACAAAACTGATTCTGAAATCTGTCCTTCCATAAATTCTTTGCTGTAAATCTGTATACCCAATCAAGCTCTCCACTCCCAAGACGAGCATCTATTAGCCCTATATAAACCAAATACAACTGCTGGACAATGTCTACTCCTATTCAGTGACCAAATGATGGAACACACCACCCTTAGACATTAAAACTACCTTAAATCTCAAGAAATTTAAATTTAAGCTAAAACAATTGCTACTCAAGTCAAGTAAGTGTCCCTGTTCAAAACCCAGCTGAATACCAACTACTTTATTATGATTCTATCATTCTACCTTTTTCTCCTCCATCCTCCTGTTGTCTGCATTTACTTTCTTGATCTTGCCCTTTCCCACTCCTTCCACTAACTTCCTTTTACTCATTATCCTTACTGCAATCTTCTCTTCCATCTCTCACTGATCCCTCCATTTCATACATATTTTATATTACCTAATCTCAAACTCCTCTATTCTATACATAATCTTCCTTCCACTTATAAACTACTTCCCCCAAATGCAGATGTCTGTATTATACCCATTTTATTTGGATCAACTTTATACTCTCTCTTTGTTCCTTATAACACCTACATCCATGTAAATATAACAAACACTTTATCTAGATAAAGGTATAACAACGTCAATCATACTTTGAACTCTCTTGCAAATGTATTGTTTATGTATCATCTGAGTTCCATCTGTATCCCAGTTTCCTGAATCCTGTTATCATTTGTATGCTGTATTCATTTGCATGTTACTCTGTATTACTATGAAGTATTGTATTATACTTGCATGCTACTGTTCAATACTGTAAAAAAGCTTTTTTTTGTTTGTTCTTCTTTGTAATGGAGCTTTTCTCCCATGCCTCAGCTGAAAATAGGTTTCTCACCCATTCAAACTTTCCCATCAACCAAATGCCAAATAAAATAAAATAAACTGAATCAAGACAATATTTCAAAACGTTGGGTTGTACTTGCTTTTTAGGAAAAGTATAAGAAGTATAATAAAATGTATATTTATTTAAATTATTTATTATTTGTTTATGGGGAAAGACCAACTGAGCCACAAAAAGCCTATTTTCAGTGGTATAAATAGCATAATAGTATTTGCTACTGTAAAGAAACAGTTTACTGAAAAATACTGTGCTTCTTAACTTTGCAAATCTGCAGTTCAAGTCTAATATTGCCTGCAGTAGGTGACATGATGGTAATACCGTATTTGGACAGTAGGGTGTTGAGACTCTGAACCCCAGACATAGGTCACTGTGGAAGCAGGGAGGGCGTCTAAGTTCAAACTAAAATCACAGTAAATCCTGTTTGGGGACTTAAAAATAGGGGAACTGACTGTTGATTCAAAGGTAACAGGAGTTGCAAAAGCTGGAGGAGTTCACCCGTATTGTCAGCTGCAGCATACCCTTGGGGCAGAGCATACATTGTGGATCTGTTAACTTTAAGGACTTCTTGTGGCTGGTACATTATTTATAAACTTATTTATGCATTTTATCCCGGTCCCAGACTGTGTGGTGTCCGCTGTTGAAAGGAAGATTAGTCAGCACTAATTCTCACCATTTGAGTATTTAAAGGCTGACTCATTTTAAGGATAAACAATTGTGTGCTTTTGTTTGACTAACTGGGGGCAGTGTTATATAAACTTGGGAACTTGGGGGGAAAGGCGCTGGTACTGCAGAATCGTCATTTTCCCATTCAAAAAGCTTTTTATGGGCGTGTGTGTACAGAATAAATTTGGTCAAGTTTCAATTATTGATTGTAAGGTTGTAGTGAAATGGTCTCAGCTCTGTTTGAGGTGGTTAAAATCATGGCGAGCCAGTGATTATAGCTAATTAGGAGCTGTGGGTGCAGCAGGGCTTGGTCGTTACCCAGAACAGTAGTGCACATTTACCATATACTGTTAAGGCCAGTTGATGAGAGATAAACCCCATACTGTTGGCTCGATTTTGCATTTAATACTGACAGCAGTGGTACTTGGATTAAATCATGTTATTCCTGACCATCCCATATTAATTGGTGGTACCAGATGGGATTATATGCCTGTTGATGAAAAGAACATATACTGAGATTTGGCACTGCATTTTCAGAAACAAAATATACAGCACTTGACAGATGTGATCATGTCCTTTCTTAGAAGTGCGTTTGGATGTATTTGTGCTTTATATACATGTTTTGTGGGGGTGGGCGGATATTGTAAAGTTTCTAAGCAACATATTATTTTTCTCAAAATGTAAGGTATTTTATTAGGTACAACACAAATTACACTGACTGACAAATGTTTACTAAAAGGTAATGACAGGTGAAATAAAATGCAGTACAGCACTTTGCAGTAAAAATAGTTCAGATTGGTAGCTGATTTGGCAGCAGTGCTCATTATGAGCACTTAGCAGTTTTCGGGCCTCACAGTGTTTAAACATGTACTCTATAATGACTCATTCAGATAAACCAAAATGTCTCAGAACAAAACTCTCTCCTTTGGGAAACATGGGAATTCAGCAGTACAGAGTCTGTTACCAGAAATAGTAAAAGTCTTTACCAGTTCTTCTCTGGTTCAGTCAAAACTGACACTCTATCATCAGGACTTTCAGTGGTGATCAGAGACACTATGTAGACTTCCATCTTGAAGCTGATAGCTTTGGCCTCAGTCTTTCTTCCCCTTCACAGAACACTTCCAGATGCCTCTGGATTCCAAACCCAAACGCATTTGGCCATAGTTTACTTTTCCTGGCCTTAAAAAGGCAGTAGACCCAAATGAATTTGGCAATAGTTTACGTTTCCTCACCTTAAAAAAGGCAGAAATACTCAGTATGCCTAAATTACCTGGCCCTCGGGTATCACAGTTTAAAGGAACCCATACTAAATTCTCTTTATAAGTTCAGTTTTGCATATTCTAACTTCTTTAGACCTTACAAAATACAGTTTCCCAAGCCCATATAAGCTCTGGCTCATTAAAAATATATTTTTTTCTGCTAAAATCTGTTATGTTACGCATTTACACAGTGAAACTACCACACTTTGTTACAGATGACCCCCACCCAGCTTGGTTTACTGGCTTCAAGAAATAGGATGGTCTGTGAGCCCTAGATAGATCACATTGTGGTGATGAGCATTGAGACAATGTTGGATTTTAAAGTAGAATGACTGCAATGGTAGGGCCCTACAACAAAGTTTCATATTCGTCGTGTTGGTGAAGGCAGCTTGATTTGTAACCAAGTTAAATTCTCAGCCTAACAGATAATATCTGAGAGACCTTAAAATTCACTTAATGGCCACAGATTTCTTTTTTGCTGTGGAGTATCTGTTTTTTGTTTTGTTTAGCTTATTGTTGTGATAGCATATCAGATATTCTTTAGTAAAAACAAAAAAGGCTAAGGACAAAGGCCACTCCAACAAAGTAGAAAGAAGTTTAATGAGGTTAGCACTTTCATACAGGTCAGTGCCTGTACTTCTTCAGACAAAGAAACATCATTAAATGAATCATTTATATACATTCCCCCTCCAAGTAAACCACACCTACCAACATTCACATGAGTAATTAAATTAGTAATTAAAAGTTAAAGGTACATTAACACACAAAATAATCCATTAGAAGCAATCAGTTAAAAAAATCAGTGAAAGAATTGGTAGAAGTAAAAAGCTGAACAGCTAAAAATCCTGTAACACACCTAAAACATGAATGTATATTTCAAAAATTGAAGATAAAAATTAAACAATATGGATGGAAAATATAATTATATATGCATACAATATGTATCAGCTCATATGAGCAACAAATGCATATAATGTTAAAATATTACATATTGATAAATGCAAGAATACATGTGTATACACAAATAAATCTTAAAAGGCCTGCTATAATAAATGTATATATGTATATAAAAATATATATAAAAAGTATGTGTGTGTGTATATATATATATATATATATATATATATATATATATATATATATATATGTGTGTGTGTGTGTGTGTGTGTGTGTGTGTGTGTGTGTGTAAAAACAGTATGTAATATGTATAAAGGAAGCGGAGAATGACATGAATTCATCAAATGCCTTATCTAATTAAACTCCTAAGTTTCAAGATGCGAGCTATGGAACACACATCATTTATGTGTGTTCCATAGATGTGTGTTCCATAGCTTCCATCTTGAAACTTAGGAGTTTAATTAGATAAGGAATTTGACAAATTCATGTCGTGAAAATGAGTAAGATCCATGAGAAGACTGGTAAAACAGATTACTACAGTAATTGGAAGCATTAGGCGACACTAATATGATATAGGTTCATAGGTTCATACTAGGCTATTTGCCCAAGGGCATTTATAAGCCTAGCCCATAGTTATGTGGCTTTCGCCACCCCTTTAGTTTGAATAAAACTATGCCTATTATTTTGCTGTGCCTCTGTCAAGCAGTGACACTGAAGTAATCCCTGGGGTATATCTGCGATCTCCCATCCATTGGTCAAGATTCCTCTTGAACAAGGCCAGCGAGGTGCTCTGCCTCACATGTACCGGGATTTTGTTCCACAGCATAGGGAGTCTCTGGGTGATGAATCTGTCCCTCCAGCACGTTCTATTAATAACCGTGTCAAGGTTTAAGTCTCCCGCCCTTGTGCTGTGCAGCTAAACTGCTAACAGATAAAGTGATACCACAAAAATGTAGAGTAACAAAGGTGAGTAAGGGAACAAGTAGAATGCCACCATGGAAGCACTGAACCGAGAAATCTATAAAGCAGTGTCATTGTTGAAAGAATACAGGAAAGGAAACAGATCATCAAAAATTCCTAGACAGATAGATGTCATGAAAGCAGCACACAATATTGAAACAGATCAGGATTCACCACATGATATCTTCAAAAATAAACTAAAAATTTTATCACAAGTAGAAACCCGTAGAAGGTGTGCAGACATATAAAAAAGAAAAGTATAGAACAAGCAATTCAACACTGACCAAAAAGGTTTTATAGAAAATTGGGAAACAAGGCATAAGCAATAACACCACCACCTAAAAAAGAAGAAATTGGTACATTTTGGAGAAATATTTATGAAGACCCAGTTAAACATAACAAAGATGCAAAATCACTACAAAGAGTTAAAAGAAGCCATAATATGGAGGATATGAAACGGGAGGAAGTAACAACCAGAGAAACTGTGACAAAATTAAGAAAAGCTCTTAAATGGACAGCTCTGGGTTCAGATGCAGTGCCTAACATCTGGCTAAAGGTATTCACATCTTTATACCAAGATTTAGCCCTGAGTAAAAATTACCTACATGATTATCCTGAACAGAGATCAACCTGGTTAACATCAAAAATAAAAAAAGTTCCTCCTTAAGAGTAACTCTGCAAGCAATCCTAAGAAGTATACAACAATAACTTACCTTCCAACAATATATACATTATGAACTTGAATTGATGCAGAATTTATAACCATTTTGGAAAAATACTTGTGACAATAGAGCAAAAAGATAATAAAAGAAACTCATATGGAATAAAAGATTATTTATTGTTAAACAAAGACCTAATGGAGAGCTGTGAAGTATGGCAGTTAGATTGCAAAAAGCATTCAACAGCATTCTGCATTCATGAATCATGGAAAACAGCGTCCTGCATTTATGGATCGTGGAAAACAGTGTACTGCATTCATGGATTATGGAAAACAGCATCCTGCATTCATGGATCATGGAATGCTTACAAATCTATAAGCAACACCCTACACTGATTAATTGGAATCACTATGGAATACCAAAATTCCACAATCCCGAGACTCTGAATCCCGAGGACCAGAATCTCAAGATTGCGGAGTCTCGAAACTTAAAAAAAAAAAGTAAAACATACGATAAACTATTCTAATGTGTATGCATCCCCCACACCCCCTGCAACTTAAATATACCAACTCCAAAATCACACTACAGTGGAGTGAATGGCAAAGTTCCTGTTCCACACTGTACGGCAATCTCCATTCACTACGTTTGAGATTCCGCAATCTCAAGATTCTGGTCCTCGGGATTCAGAATTTCTGGATTGTGGAATTTCAGTATTCCGTAGTGATCCCAATAAGCTACATTATGACAATTATGAAATAGTGGCCAACCACTTTTTAGCTTAGTTATGATAAAGGACTGAATAAAAATTTAAAGGGGGAACTTTCAGGATGATTCATTGTCACAGCTTCTGTTTTATCTTGCCCTTAAGCTATTAATCCACTAATAGACTAGGCTATGGTTACAGCTTAACATCCAGTAACCAGCCTTTGCAGTGGGGGATCAACACAGAAAAGAAAAAGAAAGTGAGAAGGTGGCACCCATTCACTCTGAAGTAAAGGGACAAAAACCTAAAAGAAGAGAGAACACTCAAAAGTCTTGTATTGATAGTGGAGACAATAAAGCAGAAGGCAGTTTTTTGTTTAGTACAACCTTTGCAGGGGAAGATAATGAAGGATCTCTAATAATATTTTGGGGAGAAGAAGCTACACCTTCCACCTTGAGTCAGGTTATTGAAAGAAATCCTGTGCTAGTGGATTAGCAAATAAGCCATATAAACTTTAAAAACACAAATGTAGGATGATACTTCAAGTAGACAAAGTAAAAACACAACTACAGTTGTAGGGCTAGATGGAGAACAAAATGTTCCCATTACTTCTTACCACTATTTTTAGTAAAGGATTACCTTTACAGAGAGTAATTAGAAAAGAAAAAAATCAACATCAGCTGGCATATAGTCATGCAGTGGGAGGACACCTGTGAATGGATAAACTAGGGGAAGAGTGCTAGCCAGATTTTACTGGTTAAGCATAATGAAAAAGAAAATGTCTGTGCTTCTTGCCTGGAATGCCAGAAACCTGCACCCCAGTTTTGATATAAAAGTCCCTTGATCCTAGTGCCTAGCACAGAAGTACTCCTTACATGAATACAATGGACACTGTGGCACCACTAGTAAAACCTAGCAATGGATATCATACTAGTCATAATGGATTATGCTACCAAATTTCCAGAAGCAGTGCCATTATACAAAGTTAATGCTAAGGCTGATGCTAGAGTACTAGTACTGTTATTCTCCACAGTTGGCACACTAAAAAAAAAACAGTCTGATAAAGTCTTGATCTAATTACATCTTATTGATGAAAACTCTCACTGTTTTTATTGCTTTTATTAATTTTTTATATCCAACTATTTGCTTTCTGAGCAGTTTTTGTATAGAATCATTAAAGAGAAATGTACTGACCAAGCACAATTCAAAGTTTTTATCAACAGAATTTGGAACTAAGTAAAAAAAAATAACTAAGGAAAAGGCCCCAGATTGGGAACACATTTGAAATGTAGGCACTATTATCTTAGAAGTTCTCAAACTGATTTCTAATTTTTGGAGGAATGAAACAAAACATTAAGAAAAATCAAGGGGTGTCGCTACAAATAGGGAGAGTTGAGAGGTCTGTCTAAGGTTCTTTTATGTCAATGGTATAGTACTTTAAAGTCGAACATTTGAAGATGCCAGCCTCCCACATCTAGATTGTTGGATTAATTGAGAGATTTAATGAGCTACCTAAGCATCACTACATGATTAGCCAAATAAATTCTGGAACCTTGTTAAAAAAATATAACTGGGTAAAACAGACCTAAACTCAGTTCTCCTCAGGTCACTAACAGCACATGACTTTCTAAATGAATTCTCATCCACCATCCCATTTTAACACATACCCACACTGAAGATCCTTTCCCAAGATTCAGCACCCTCCTACTTCAAAGCAATAATATCCAAAGATAATGGAACTTTCCTGAACAATATAGCCACTGATGCCCTTTTAGAAGCAAATCACCTCTGCCTATACTTCATTATTCTCTGTCAGGATTACATCATACACAATCTCACACCTCTCTGTAGCTGTTGCCTCACAAGTGATATTATACCCACAGAATGGAAATAAACCATTGCCCAAAATTCCCAAACCTAATTCTGCCAATGACTTTCTACCAATGTCAGTTCCTACTGCAGTCAAAATCTTAGAAATGCTTATCTACAACTAATGCTTTGAATTTATTAAACTCTGAACAATCCTATCACCCAGACAAAATGGTTTCTGTATAAGCAGGAGCACAATTATTGTTCCCTATACACTAACAGGTGACATTTTACAAAACATAAACAAAGATTGATCACAGGTGTTCTTTTCATTGGCCTTACAAAAACTTTAAGTTTGGATGATCACAATTTCATTTTATCAGCCCTGCTATCATATCACTCTGAGAGTAAATGAATGGTTTGATTTCTTCCTTCCCTCAGAATAGACTGTTCAAAGTCCAAATAAGTAATACCACTTCTCCTTTACCCCCCCCCCATATATGGTGCGATCCAAGGGCCTGTCCTATCATCATTATTACGTTCCATATTCTATAACAAACTCCCGTCTATGTTATAATATCTTGCAATAATACATGCATAGAGCATATAGTAGTTTATAGAGTAGATGCTTGCCCTCCAAAAATTAAAACAGACCATGAACATGACTTACTACTCTTGTGCAAATGTCTGCAAAGCCACCAACTCATACTAAGCATCTTTAAAACCAAACACAAACTATCAAACATCCCACACAACTAGTCTATCCTACTCAACAAAGTAGAAACTGCATGAACAGTAGATCACTTAAGATGTATAAACATCTGGTTAGACAGCCATCTAAACTTTCAGTGTCACAGCCAAGTCACAAATTTAAAAGTAAGTTACTTTTTTGTCCAAATTAATAGTTTCCTTCCCCAAATATTAGATCAACAAAAAGTAAGGGTGTGCTCCCCTTTCAGTTAAAATGTGGTCTACTCCAGTAGTCTCTGCCTTGAAAAAAAACCTTTCTTTATTTCAAACCACTTCAAACAACATTTGTAGATTCCCTTCTCTTTCTGCACTTAGGGAACACCACTGTGCCACCCTCTCCAAGGCTAAATGGTTTCTAATTCACCACAAGTCTTGTATCTGCATATGTTCACTTATGAACAAAATTCTAAATGTAGACCCATTCCCCTTGTTTCCATTAGACATTACCCTAAAGTCATCCCCTAAAATTTAAAATTACTTACAACTACCCACATCTCTCATACACCCCAGAGCAAACTCCATTCAATAAACTACTCCTTCTCAGTTCTTGTTATACATCATGGCAATCCATCCCTGATGCAGTTACATCAGTATCATCTTTCAACAGGTTTCACTCTGAGATATATATATATATATATATATATATATATATATATATATATATATATATATATATATATAAATACATTCAGTCAATATCCAAGTGCTTTGAAGATAGCATTATTGCTTAATTGCTTTCATCATATGTAACTCCAAAGGTATCCCATCTCCCCCTCCCCTTTCATTCTGTCTTTGTAGCACATGCACATTGGTTTCTCCACAACACCAAAACCTTCCACCACATTAAGTCCTTTCCTCCATGCAGTTTCCATGCACAGCTTTCTCCACCACAGACACTTCACTAAATGTCACTTCAGTCATTGTGTCTGAACTCACTATTAACTCATTAACTCCAGCAAAACTCTGCCAGTTTGTGCTCTAACTTCCAATAACTGCATCTGTAGCTTGTTGAAACACTCAAGTCATATCCCTAAGGTTCGAACAATTGTTCATATCTCTAAAATTATAAGTGTTACTTAAGATGTTTAAATGGCAAAATGTTCTTCACAAACTGAAATTTAAAGTGGTTACATTCATTAGATTCCAGGTCTTAAATGGATTTTATAAAACAAAACACTATAAATATAAATTTTTGTCATGTGTTGTAAATAACTTAAACAGGGCAGTTGCGATTGTGCAGTGGTTAGCATTGCCACCTCACAGCAAGAGGTTCTCCGGTTCGATTCTCGGCTGGGGTGCTTTATGTGCGGAGTCTGCATGTCCTCCCTGTGGTCATGTGGGTTTCCTCCTGGTGCTCCGGTTTCCTCCCACACCCCAAAGACATGCTGTAGGTAGATTGGACACTCTAAATTGGCCTAAGGTGTGAGTGTGTGCATGTGTGTGCCTTCTGTGGAAGGTTGGGTGCCGGGCTGGTAACTCGACACCGTAAAAACTCCACCGCCAATCATGAGTGGACAGGTGATCCGCTGTGGTGACCCCTAACCGGGAAAAGCTGAAAGAAGAAGAAATTGTAAATAACTTAAACATCTCTGTAGCCATTTAAGCAGTACATGTCCTGTCATAAGTAGTTTTCTATCCAGCCGTAAGCTTTCATATGAGGAAAAGTAGTTTGGTATTTGTAACTTAGTTATTAAAATATTTAGAAAACTATGAAAATTATGGCCATATAAATAAATCGTATAAGAATAACCTTTAATATCCATTTAGTTGCACTACACATAGTTTTGTTTCAGTATCCATTGTTATTTGGCCTACATGGAACCCAAGTGACCTTCAAAAGCTGATGGATGCAACACTGAAGCTCTACTCTAAATATGCTGCTGTATACCTGGGTGTCATAGTCAGTCATTCAGAGGAGTAGGTGCCTTATTTGTCAGAAATGCAGGCTGCATTACAATCTATAAGACAGCTAGACTTGACTATGAATGCCAAGAAAGTAAGTTGGGTATGGTGAAAAAAGAAAGGCCATAAAATGTCCCATACTCTCCACTAAGAGAGTTGTGAAGGCTTTCCTTGGACTAACTGGGTACCACAGAAAGTTTATCTGTGGCTACTGCCTGTCCATTAATAGCTCTCAAAGAAGGGAGAGAGAGCACGTGTGAAGATGCAGTGGTCACTTCAAACAGACAGAGCAGGTCATGAGCTTAAAAGGATCTTATTTTCTAAACCTATGTTTGTGGCTGCTGACTTTACTAAAGAGTTTACCCTGCATACAGATACATCAGTGGTATGTTTTGAAACAACACTATACCAAGATGTCCAAAGTGAGAAACAACCTCTGTGCTATATCAGCAGAAAGGTGAGCAATGCAGAGAAGAGATATTCCTCCATAGAAAAAGTGTCTAACTATAAAATTGGCCTGCTATGCCGTAAAGTACAGTTTGTTAGGTAGGTGCTTTAGTTTAGCACCAGATCATGCCCCTTTACAATGGTTAAGTGGGCAAACTGATGGCAATATGAAGTGGTGCCCATGGACATTATCCCATCAAACCCCTTCTTTAGACAGCGATCTACAAATTGGACCTAACCAAAAGAAATGTTGACGGATTGTCAGACACATACAACTTATCATTATGAGTGCAAAACCCCTGGTTTTGTACAGGGGGAGGTAGTTATAACATGCTGACTGGTAAATGTGTAGTGTATCTTTAATAGCACTTGTTGAATTTGGAGTGTGCCTTTAATTGTACTTCAGTCTAAAATTTGGGAAAATTCTCATAGTAGTTAGCTAGATAAAGTCTTAATTACCCACTAATGTAATTTATATAAAAAGTTGCCTGAAAGCAGGAAGTTAGTCATGACCTGAGGGGTCATGTGAAGGTAGACTAAGGAAGTGTGGAGTAAGGAATGTGAGAGGTCATTTGGGACTATCATGATGAATATACCTCTTGAAAGTACTTGTTTATAGAGCTGGAAGCTAGGCCTGTGAGATGCCGGCAGTCTTGGTTGTTTTTCAAAAGGCACCCTGTATCTTGGAGGGGGCTGCTTAGACTGAACAGTACTAAAGTAAGTGTAGGTACTTAACATTTGTTTTGTTTCAAACTAGAAGGCAAGAGAGCAGTGATTTTAATTTGTTTCAGACTTTAAACTGAAAGGGCAAATATTGTGCTCTGTTGAACTATGTAGAATTACTGAATAAACCTGTGTTTTTATATATGCCCTGCCACTAGTATCTTTTTGAGCTTTTAGTATCTATGTATATATATATATATATATATATATATATATATATATATATATGTGTGTGTGTGTGTTTGTGTATATATATTGGTCTTCTGAACTTCATGGACAGACCCAAATGTTGACTGCCAAAATGTCATCTACAAAAGGTCAACAATGTGACATATAATAATATGTGTATAAACATACACACTTGTATATATATGACTGAGATATATATATATATATATATATATATATATATATATATATATATATATATATATATATATATATATAGGTCCACTTTGCTACTTTGGTAGATCGAATTTACACTTACCCGAATTGCAGATTCCAGAGATGACAACACCAAACTTTCAATAAACTGAACCTGAACATTACCGATTTTTTTTTACAGGGAACAGAGACACTTGGCCAACATGGGGAAATTTCTCCACTGTAGTGTGATCCCAGAGTTGATATATTTAGTTTGGGATGGTGGGGGGATGTAGCCCCCCCCCCCACCTGGGTGGGTTTGACATACTTCAGTGTGTTATTTTGTTAAATGTTGGTCAAGTGTCTTCTTTCCTTGTAAAAAAACTTTGGTAATGTGATGGTTTGGTTAAATTTGGTCTACTATATATATATATATATGTGTGTGCGTGTGTGTGTGTGTGTGTGTGTGTGTGTGTGTGTGTGTGTGTGTGTGTGTGTGTGTGTGTTGTTACACAAACACACACTCATCCTTTTCAGTATGCACACTACATTATCTACATTACAGTAGTCTTTTAACCATTGTGAAACAGCACAACAGGTATGTTTCATTAACCACAACAGATGAGCAAATCATTAGGCAGGATAAGTATACATACTTGCACTGAGCAATCACATTGCTCTATATTTTGGAGTTATATACTTCACATTAAATGATCTTCAAACTAATAAACTGCACAGAAATACTACAGTTCAACCAATCCAGCTGAGAATAAAAACACAAGTTCATGATAAACCATACCACATTACACATTTGCTTTTCCCCTCTGCTTTGCTGTATTTAGTACACCATGATGACAGCTGGTTATTAAATACCACACTTTCGTATCTGATCCATACTTATGTATGTTACATTCCATAAATTTAATATACTGTTTCCTGTTGTGGATGCATCTTTGGTTTTGCATATAACTTGTGTTGGTTTACAAAGTGATAATTATTTTTAAGCAAAGCACAAGTAGAATTTCAGTTAACAGCAAAACAAATTCTACTGCATTTTATTTAGACTACTGATTGTGAAAGGAAAACAGTTCCTTTAATTTGGACTTTGTAGTTTCCTGTGTGGAAAAGGCAGAATTACAGAAATTTGCTTTGGTTAGTTACCCAGATAGCAGACTTGAAACAGTCTGTCGTTGTGCCAAATATAAACCTTGTACTTACAAAACTGAACTTGCAGTGATCCAAGTAGGTGGACTACCCACACTCGGTATAAGAAACACAGGATATTCAGTATCTATGTACATGAATGTTTAGAATGTGCAAAAACCTGGTGATCCAAATATAAGAACCATTATTTATTTTATTTATTTATTTACTTCATTTTTTATGTTTGGTCCCCCAACAATGCAGGTCAACCAGTAGCTGCTATGTGTCTCTTCTGTAATGTCCAGCCTCTAGTACCAGTACTACTGCCCTGAGAGGGGCCACCAGTCTCCAGGATGGTATGATTGTGTTGGAAGGGGGATTAGGACTGTATGAGGCAGAAGGCAGTAAGCCATCTGCAGCATCATGTATGCTGTTCACATTAGGCCTTTTTGATGTATTTCCTAACAATGAGGTTATTTATCTAGGTGAATGTGAAATGGTGCCACAGGCTGGCACATTCCTTACTGCCTGCCTACCTATCTACATCAGCAGTCACCTTTTATCATACCTTCAGTATTACCACCAGAGTACCCACACCTTCCTCCCTAAAATAGGGGAGCTGGCACTACCTCATTACTCTTGTTTCCCTCCATCATTTGCTCCCTCAGCCGCAGGGCTACTTGTCAAGCCCTAGTCACCTGAATCATGGTCTTTATCCCTCTGTGCAGTAAGCAGACTGTTAAGAAAGAGTGTTGTTGCAGTAGAATATTACTGATTAACTATAGTCAACCATTTTGAAATTAGAGTTTGAACGGCTGATTGCAACATCCATTTAGTTATTTACAGGTAGCGCACTGATCAGTACTGACAAGGTTCTGGCTCAGCTCAGGTGAAATATGAAACATTTCACAAAAAGTACAGAAATGTAAGCAATAACAGAATAGTTCAGACTAATGACATAGAAGCGACTGCTACGTACATTGCAGTGAAGAAGCACATTGTAATGTACAATCAAGACGAGTGCCCATACTTGTTAGGAAATGAGAATTACAATGTAAACAAACTGCCAGCATAATCCTTTAGTCTGCCTGAAAGCAAGTCATATTTTCTTTAATGCTATGTTTCATTTTAAAGGCACTCACACTCTGCATATGATGTTATGTCACTTAACTCTGAAATAAAGTGAATAAGAACTGTTTCTTATCTTATTCACTTAGTGTACTAATCATCCAAAATACAAATTGTACTAATGTTACATCCTGTAATTACAACCTGTCTGCAGAATTCATAGTATATATAGCACCCCTTAGCTTGGCAAAATACATAATACTGAATGATGCAAATAAACTGCTGTAAAATGTTATCTTCCTACATCAGTCATGTACCTATCCAGAGGGTTCCAGGCCTGTATTTTGTAGACACTATCCCCAGTAGTACACACTCTGCGGTACATAAATAGTTTTGCAGCTCTCATTCTGTGCTTTACACATAGTAATGCTCATAAGTATCAGCCTCAGATGCTATCCTACATGCAGTTCACTCACCTCAACACCTTCATTACTCACAGACCCTGTTCCACAGTTGCACACAGTCACATCTACAGCAGCATCACTTTGCAAAGTAGCTCTCCATGCATTCATTGACTGTTATTAGTAAATTGTGCACAATGTATATTTTCCAGTAAAATCAGAACATGCTTTCAAAATCCTTATCTGACAGAGGAGTTTCTTCAAAATTTGCAGTTGAGAGTGACTCAGTCTTTATACATAACGTATTTATAGAGTAACTTTAATTTAATGAGCCCTGCTTGGTCAGAACACAGATTATTTATTTATTTTCATTTAACCTTGCACAACTTCTTTCACAGTTTGATTACTGTAGTAGTATTTTTAATTTGTGTCTTTTACTTTACAGTATGGTGGATGGACAGGGTTGGCATAATAATTAAGGTTTTTACCTCACAGATAGCAGGTCCAGGATTTGAATCTGACCACTGGTTATTTACTAAGCTTGTAATAGTCTGTAGACTGATAGCTTAGTATTTACCTATAAATCTATGAACTATTTACTGTGTGTACCTATGTTTATGTGTGCAGGTATTAATATTTTTGCATTGCTGTGCTACATCTGGTCCAAGTTAACAAATACTGAATAAATAAATAAAATTAGTTGATCTGACATATTCTCACACATCACATTTTTGTTTAGTTGAGGGGGGTCTTGAGGTTATTAAGTTAGAGGTGTACTCTTGTTTGTTACTGTTTCTCTTAAATGACAGCTGTAATGTGAAACACTACATGTCTGCAGATTTCAGAGTTCCAAGAATCTCAAGACTTTTATAAAATTTTGTTTAAGCACCTGCAATAACTAACTGCTTACTTTGTTAAATGGATTCATGTTGTATTTGTATTTTATTTATTTTATAGGTACCTCAAAGAAGGTGATTTAACAAAATAAATGTTTTATTCATTTATATTTTAAATAATAATTTAAAGACAAGCATGGAATGTCAGACAGTTAGCCCACTGGTTTCTTGCACAGCAATGTAAAGCACTTTATTTAGATTATAAGAAATGTGAATCGACTATCTTGTAATTTCCTTAGGCCAAAGAGTGAAATACTCCAGCAAGTCCCCATTCATCTAGGAAATTGAAAGTAAACCGTATTCCTCTAGGAAAAAATACTAAAGGTGACAGTCTGATATGTAAATATCTGGAAATGCAGTATTCCACTGCTCCAAAGTGTTGTTCACCTTTTGTTAAAGTATATTTTCCATTATAGGTGGTGGTGTTAGGTTGTCATTGATACCTACATAAGAACACCAGTAGTAGAAAACCGTTTCATGTCTGGTCTCCCATTTAGTGCATCTAGCACCCTGCAGCCACTCCATACCACTCATCCCTTGCTTCATTGATTGTGTCTCTTCACTTACACTTCAACATATCCTCTGGTGGACCACTCATTCTATCTATCACTCTGTTAAAATATTTTCTCATAACAAGAAAAAAAGATTGACCCTTTCATTTGTAGACCATGACCTGTTCTTCCTCCCTGCAGTTCATTTTCAGATTACCTTCAACATTTTACATAAAAAATCATATTCTCACTCTCCCAGACAGAGAACATTCCTAGACTATTTAGTCTTTCCTTCTATGACATCCTTTTATTTCCTTTCTCCATGCTGCCACCTTCTTTTCTGAATCCTAAGATCTGACTTCATTGTCTTTCTGTATTGACTTAAGACTTCAATATGGTACTCCTGATGTAGTTTTTCCAGTTATCTGTAAAGTGGAATAATAGCTGCCTTATCTGTGGAATCAATGGCCAGAAGATATATTGCCAGCATTCTCTTAGCTTTAGCCATTGTTTTTTTTTTTTACATTGTTCATGTTTCATGCATTTATTCTATACCCATCACAGGATGCATGTTTTCAATTAGCGTGCACACCTATTGTAAATTTGGAACCTGTCCAGTTCAACAAAATTATCTCTGTGTCCTTCTGTTGCTCGGTGATTTAAGCAGTACATTCCCAAGACTACAAATAATATCTAAATTGTTATGACTGTTACCTATCTGTGTCACCAGTCTTTCCAGATCCAAACTCAAAGTTTCTTTCTTATCCTCTAGAGTTGCCATTTTCTTATTACCAATGGCAAATATTTTTATGAGACATCTGAGATGTACACAATCATCTCAAATGGTGGGCAAATCTATTCATAAGCGGTGCATGTACCCACTATTGTGCAAGAATTCAAAGTACAATGCCTACAAAAATATGTATCCAGCACAAGTATGTTGTTTGTCTTTTTGGCTTTTCCCTGTTACGGGTCGCCACAGCGGAACTCCAGTCCGCTAATGATTGGCAGTCAATTTTTATGGTGCCGAGTTGCCAGCCCGACGCCCAACCTTCAGCGAAGGCACGCCCATTCACGCATGTCTTTCGGAGGCCACTTTGACCACAGGGAGGACATGCAGACTCCACACAGAAGGCACTCCAGCCGAGAATCAAACGGGAGAACCTCTTGCTGTGAGGCAACAACGCTACCGCTGTACCACCGCAGCTTGGAATCCAGCACAAATATAAATATCTCTAAAAGTCTGTTGTAATGCAGCATAATGCAAAGAGAATCCATTCCCATTGTAAATAGTCTCAAAATGCTAACTGTTATCAAACAGAAAATCTGCATGCAAAATGTAGCCAGAAACTTCTTTTTAAACTTCCCAATAAATATAAACAGTCTTCAGAGTACTTAACTGTTTTCAAGCAGTTAATACAGCATAAAATAATATATCCAGAAGCTTCCTTTTAAATTTTCAATAAATGTAAATGGTCTTCATAGTACTTACTGTTTTCAAACAGTTATTTCAGCATGAAATAATGTATCCAGAAGCTTCCTTTTAAACCTCTGAGTTTTAATCTCACCAGTTTCATGTCTGGTCTCCCATTTAAAATGACATCCTTATACCAAATGCTTACATTCTAGACTAGCAGACATTAAACTCTTCAAAAGAGCACTATTCAGTGCTGCTGAAGCAAGAAACAGAACAGCAGACCGGTTTCACCTCATTGGCATCATCAGTGCACGATAGGAAACACAATGATGATGCTTAAATGCAAAGTAAACAAGGAAGAACACCAGAATTGAAAAAAAAATTCAAATTTAAAGCAAAAGAACACCTTGTAGTAAAAAAGCAACTACACTGAAAATTAAGCATGTTCATTAAGTCCTGGTTTAAACAGAATCCCTAAATTAACAATCCATAATCTCTCTTTTTGATCCAAAACTTTTTGTTTACCAAAATCAGACAAATTTTCACCCAATACTTTGTCAATACCCGCAAATATAAAATGCGCACCTCAATGCTCCAGTCTATGAACAAATCACTTCTAGCTCATCTGCAATTCATATCACTAACATAAAGGGCCTAGATGTCTGACCTACATAAAAGGATCCACACTGGCATATGGCCATATAAATCAGCCACTCTGTTGCACGTAATGAGAGAATGAATTTCAAAAATGTGGTAGTATTCACAGAAGTAAAAGACTTGTCTTTGAGACAATCGTACAATATGAACAATTGCCACAAAAAGTACTACATGTAGATATATTCACCAATTCACGTCCACCAAAATGACCCTTTTTGAACCCAGATAAATGTTCATCTATGTTCTTACCCCTTCTACATCCAAAAGGGCAATGTTTACCCAATATATGTTCAAAAAAAGTATTAGCCTTTAGAATATGCCAATTCTGTTCAATTATTTCCTTGATTTTAAATATGTTAGAGCCATATGTGATATTAAATCTTATAACATCAGAATTATTCTGTCTCTTACTGTGCTCATTGTTCAAAAGAAAATTCCTAGATTGTCTCATGGCAAAGTCTCATGCTCTTTTTACAAGGGTGTTGTAACCACACCTCAAAAATCTATTCTGTATCTTAGCTTCAATATTAAAAGTACCATCATCACTACCAATTCTTCTAAGTCTTAAAAACTGAGATTTTGGTATATTGTTAACCACATGACAAGGATGGAAACTGTCAGGTTCCAATATTGAATTTTTTTGTGAAAGGTTTGCAGTATAAACTAGTGACTATCATGCCAGCGATCATTTTAGTTGCATTGACATCTAAAATCCTGATGTTAAACATCTGTATCCTGCCAACAAACTTAATATGCTATTCATTGCCATTTAAATATTGCTAAAACTGTTGTCAAGAATCCAAAGAATCTGTCCACACACCAACACTCATCCAGACAATGTCTCCACATATTTAGCCATTTTTTTAAAAGGGTTATTGTCAATAAAGAATAACTTATACACTAAAAAGCCCATGAATAAGTCTGCATAAATGGGGACAACTGTGGCACCCATAGCAGTCCCTTTTAATCTGGAGATACCAGTCTTTCTTATAGCAGAATGCATTATGTTCTAGAATCAATTTCAATAATTTTAACAAAAACTCAATCTCATCATTCATAAACTCTTGAGAAAACTCAAGCCAGAGCTTCACAGCACATATACCACCATCATGTGGTATGCTAGTATACAGGGACTGAACATCTAAAGTACAAATAAACAAATTTAATGGAGCCTGTACATCCTCCATCAATTCTAAAAACTGTGTTGTATCTCTAGTATGTCTGGCACAAAATTAAAAAAAATTGACCAACAACTGATATGTGATGATCCTAGACCTCACTATTTTATATCTTGCCAAAGATTCATAAAAGTATTAACAACCCTCCTAGTAGACCTATTGTGTCTGGACAGGGGTCTATAACAGAACCCCTTTCTGTATATTTGGAGTTTAAATTTAAGTCTTTGTTGAATGGACATGTTTACCATGTTTGCCCCATTTATGCTGATTTATTCATGTTTTTTTCAGAGTATAAGTTGATCTATGCTGACAATAATTGTCACTCTTCTTGTCAGGATGTAATAGATGAGTCTTTGTGAGTTCTGTTCAAGCAGTTTTATTATGTGAAAACACATCAGGATTGAGGCTTAATGACTTTAACTTAAATACACTTATATACAAACTAGCTATTACAGTCATACATGCTCATTCAATGGCAACACTCTCAAAATGGCACTAAAGCTAGCACATGCTTGCTGTTTATATGCACGTTCAGTTCTTGAAATGCTTCTTAAAGATACAGCACACACACTCTGTTCTATATCCTCCCTCATTGTGAAATAGGTCATGCAATATTGACAACATCAGTTGACATGCAATAAATGCAAATAATACTTTGTCATGCAATTATACAAAACTAGATACACATATACAATTATGTCCAGGTCGCTCTATATTTCATACTAGGTCTGGAAATATGGCCAAATCATATGACATAAATTTAGAATTAGATTTAGCAACTAGGACTGTCTCTGCAGAATATTCAACCTTAGGGACATAAGGAACATCATTAGGAATGGAAGTAGAATTTAAGACACATTCTGCAACAGCAACATTGTCTGGATTGCTTTGAGATATAGAGTCTGTAAAATTGGAATTAGGATATGTGCTTATATGGTGAACTTCTTTGGTAAAAGAAAGCAGATTCATTCTCAAACTGTCTCAGAGACCCAGTAATGACTACACAGGTCTTTGAACTATATGGAATAAGTGCAACAGTTCCTAGCCACACAACATGAGACAGCACTACTGAGCCTTCGGTTTGAATTTCTTAACCTCCATAAGCAACAAGTTTCACACTACCAGCTACATTGAGTTGTTTATTAGTTCTTACCTTAGCAAATGTGTCTGCTGACATAACATTACACTTTGAACCAGCGTCTGCTTTGAGCTCAGTGGATGTACAATTTATCTGGACAGTACAAAACACTATGTTCTTTGCCAACAAATTCACTGCATCAACCTTTTCTCCAATTACTGATACACCATCTATGTAGAAAGTAGAATTGCAGCTCTCTATATATTCAACTTGCTTTTTTCAGTGACCCTTCTTTATAAGTCTATGAGTTTTACTTGATATGCAAAACTTTTGAAAATGGTTCCATTTTTTACACTTGTGGCATTGCTGGCCAAGTGCTAAGCATTTCTCTCTTTTAGACTCATGTTTGGCACCACAATTGTGACAGTTAACAATAAAGCTGGATTTTGGTTTTGCTGAGTCATGTATATACTACACTGAGCATGCTCCTTTCTTAGAACTTGATGGAAAACTACATGGTTTCCCGGGAGAACCCGCAGGGGCCATAGCTGCCATGTGCTTAGGGCTGTTTTTGCTTGCCATGTGCTGCATGCTGTCTACATTTGCTCTGGATCCTGCTGAAATCATGCTCTTATCACTTGCAAGCATACTTGGGTGCCTTTCTGTAACATCATAGATTTCACAAATCTCAATAGCTTTACTCAACAGTAAATCACTGTCACGAAGCAAAATCTTTCTCACAGCAACACTATTAAAACCACACACAACCCTGTCCTTTATTAACTCATCTTTAAGTCACCAAACTGACATGTTTTAGCCTTGTTCCTTAGGTCAGTAATATAAGCTGTAAAAGTTTCCCCTCTGTAATGTAATATTTATCTGGGGGTTACACATTTCTCTGAATTTGCACTTCAAACACACAGGGTTTTCCCTTGATTCAGCCTGTACAACAATATGGTGATTTTCACCTTTTCCCTCATATACACTGCTGGTACATACACAAATGAATGCACTCTTTCAATGGCCTCTGACTCAGCTAGGGTTTGCAAAATGAATGCCCTGGTGCATGCATCTTTGTCAGAATAAGCTGCTTGTATAAAAATATCATACTCTTGCTCAAATATTCTCCAGTTCTCTGCAATATTCTGATCAAATACAAGTGGTGAGGGCTTTCAAAATCTGTCTGCCATTATTAACACATACCAGTGAAGGGTTTTGCAAATATGCATGAACACACACGTGTGTGTGTATATATATATATATATATATATATATATATACATATATATATATATATATATATATATGTGTATATATATATATATATATATATATATATATATATATACACACAAAAAAACCTGGGTGATCATGGAACAAACGAGACTGGAGCCAGACCCAGGTTCTTTTGTATAAGTTTTTGTCGTAACCTCACCTGGAGATAGTAACCCACTACTAATATATATATGCCAGTATTCATATCTGAATAATTTAACTTTGGGAAACAAGTCTCTTAGGCACTGTAATACTCTTGAAATCACCGTACTGCCAGAAATCACCCCTTATCAGTGTAAGAAGCATTTCAAAATAACTGTACTATGTGAATGAACTATGCAGAAGAAGCTCAGAGTAAAAAATATTTTGAAGTAATTGTACTTTGCAAATAAACAGTACATGGCACAGTGCACACTGAAACTTCCCCAAAATGGTGGTACTTTGCTAGATAATTTTTTACAGTGCAAGAAACACTTTGTAATGGTGGCACTTTACGAATAGATACACCCAGCACAAGAAACTTTTTGAAATGGCTGTACCTTGACTGTACTTCATGAAACAGTTGCACTTTGCACACTAATAAACTCTTTGGAATACATGCACAGCAATAAGCACACACTGTAAGCACTTTTACATACCTTGAGATACTTTGAATAACTCTAGTTATGCCTTGAATGCAATACAAAGTAGTAGTTATGCCAAAACACAGTACTTTGCCAAAAAACATGTAGTCTCCTTGCTTTATTTATGCTTAATGTGCCCTCTTTTTTGCCCTTATTATATTTGCTTTGCCTGTTTAATCTCTTTTCATGCCCAATGTACTTTTCTTGTGTTAATTTTACTCTAAACATGCCTGTATTGCTTTAAATATGCTCGTTTTGCCTTAAACATGCTTGTTTTGCAATTTCGAGGTAATTCCAAACCCCTTATGTGCTTTTCTGATAATTCTTTTATCAAATATCTTAATTTTAAACATTTTGTTTAATTAATAAACCTTTTGTGCCTCTCGCTTGTTTAATAATGTGATTTGTGCCCTTGTAATGCTCCATATCTTTTTTATAAAATAAACTGTTCGTGCAGGTTTTCATTACCTTTGGTTCTACTCTGGCCCTTTTTCATGCTTGTTTTTCTTAATTTACCTTCACTGTTAACTCTGCATCTCGTAGTTCTGTAAAGCAGTCTCTAGAGTCTCAGTACTGACACCATGTTGCTCGTCTAGGCAGGATGTAATAGACGAGTCTTTGTTGGTTCTGTTCAACCAGCTTTATTATATACAAACACATCAGGATTGAGGCTTAATGACTTTAACTTAGATAAACTTATATACAAACTAGTTATTCCATTCATACATGCTCACTCTCTGCCTGCATTCTCAAAGTGGCACTGAAGCTAGCACGTGCTTGCTATTTATATGCACGTTCAGTCCTTGAAATGGTTCTTAAAGATACAGCAGACATACTCTGTTCTACAATAACCCTTTAAAAAATGGCTAAATACGTGGAGACATTATCTGGATGACTGTTGGTGTATGTAGACATATTCTTTGGATTCTTTGTAACAGTTTATGCAATATTTAAATGGCAATGAGTATCATATTACGTTTATTGGCAGGATACAGATGTTTAACACTGATTTTTTAGATGTCAATGTAACTAAAATGATAGATGACACAATGGTCACTAGTTTATACTGCAAATCATTCATAAAAAATTCAATATTGGAAGCTGACAGTTGCCATCCTAGTCAAGTGGTTGACAATATACCATAATCTCAGGTTTTAAGACTTAGAAGAATTTGTAGTGATGATGGTACTTTTAATGTGGAAGCTGCTAAGATGCAGAATGTTTTTTGAGGCGTGGTTACAACAACATCCTGGTGAAAAGTGCATGAGACTTTGCCACGAGACAACCTAAAAATTTTCTTTTGAACAATGATCACAGTAAGAGACAGAATAATTCTGATTTTATAAGATTGATTATAAGTATAAAATAATTCCGCCACATAGATAAAGCCAGTGTACTAAAAGCTAAGTAAAATAAAACAAAATATAAAGTAAACTGGCACCATGACACTGGATACTTAAACAGCAGGAAACTTGTTATAGCTTGCTAGTACTACACTTTCACCAATACAGACATCTTCAGGCAAATAATAAACTGATTTAAAACAAATGACTTAAATGCAAAATGGAAAAAGTCATGTGACTTCACCTTTAAAGGGGTAACACACAAAAAAAGACTAGTACATATATCATTACTTTACATGTACTAAGAATACTAAAAATACTAATATCTGCATGTAACTAAAAAACATATGTTAAAACTTTTACATCTATCTGTATAATAATGTCTTTCGGCTTTTCCCAGTTAGGGGTCGCCACAGTAGAACTCCGGTCAGCTCCTGATTGGCAGTGGATTTTCACGGTGCCAAGTTGCCAGCCCGATGCCCAACCTTCAAAGAAGGCACGCCCCATTCACGCACATACCTACCTGCATGTCTTTAACATCACTCAACTGCGGGGAGGACATGCAGACTCCACACAGAAGGTGCTCCAGCCGAGAATCGAACGGGAGAACCTCTTGCTGTGAAGCGACAACGCTAATCGCTGCACCACCGCGGCCTACTGTATATCAAAATTATGTCATTTTATTTTGTTTGTCTTTCAAAACTGGCTTTATTGTCACACTTTCATTGAGACCAGGTGGACAGTGTGCTTTAAAACGTACTATTCACTTATTTTTCAATAATTTCTGTGTATTTATTTTCAGGTCACCACTTCATAAGCTTTCTTATATATTTTGTAATATAAAAAAGCAAACTTCTCGAGATGTCTGTTTCTTAATATGCCTGTATAGTGTATTTGTCTCTAGCTGCCTTCTTATGTCAAATATATGCTCACAAATTCTCTCTTTAACCTTCTATTTGTTTTATCTATATAGAAGCCACTACAGATCAAGCATTTTGTCATGTATATTATGTTTTTAGTATTACATGTCCCATGGCATCTGAGATGGAATGGTTTTAGACTAACTAGATGCTTAAAAGTTGTTTCTGTAGAGAGGTACCTGCAGTATTGACAATTGTTACATTTTAGGGTTCCATACTTGGATATAGATGCTGTGTTTATATATTTCTCCTTTTCTTTATAACATAAGATGTTTTTTAAATTTCAAGATTTTTTACACCCAAACCTTAGCTTATCTACTCCTGTGTCTTTAAAAGTAGGAACACATTGTAACATGTACCAGTGTTTTTAATAATATCCTCTATTTGATGAGTATGAACATCATAGGGTAGAACACACCTAAATAAAGCTGTTTTTGTGTCCTTAACTTTATTATAGGATGCTACTAGTCTATTGACCCCAGAGTCTTTACAAGCCTAGTCTTTAAATCTCAATATAATACCAGATGAGAGATATCATCTATGCCCAAGGTTTTTCTAGCAAGGACTACCCATGTTCAGGAGAGAAGACGGGGAACTCCCCACCAGAAATTTACATTTTCCCATGCAGTCATCCAGGTTGTGTTTAAACAGGATCATGGAGATGCTCTGCTTGATATGGATTGGAAGCCTATTCCAGAGGAGTGACAACCTATTTTTATTATTGCTTAATGAAATTATGTAATTATCAGAAAATATAGGTTTAATGCTATCTTGCTGTATTTGTGTTACTATATTCATTGCATTATGTTCCTTATAGCCTCTTTTTAAAAAAAATATTGGCCGTGTTATTAAACTGTATATCCATATTTTCTTTACTTGTATTCAGTCTAGCCACACAGGTAAATTGATTTTTCACTATTTTTAAAAACATGAGGATGATGTATACTACTCTTACGCAGATATGTATTTTTCCTGACATCTTTCTTAAATAATGTAGTTTCAATTTTACCAGTGTATCCTTTAAACAATCTAATATCTGAAAAGTCTATTTGTGCATAATGTATGGTATGTTTAAACTGTAAAAGTATAGTAGTTTAACTTCAATATAATAAAAAGTATGAAAGTGCAGAAAAAGGACCATTGCATATCAAAAAGAATTCATCCACAAAATGCCTATAAAACAAAACATTATTAAAATACCAAAATACCAGTCATATATGGAATTCCAAAAATTCATCGGTGCATGTCCTCCCTGCGGTTGGGTGGGTGTTCAAAAGACATGCGTAAATGGGCGTGCCTTCATTGAAGGTTGAACGTCGAGCTGGCACCTCGGCGTTCGTGAAAAGCTACTGCCAATCATTAGCGGGCCAGAGCTTTGCTGTGGCGACAAAGCCGAAAGACAACACACACACACACACACACACACACACACACACACACACATAAATTGGTTACTTCACCACCATTAAGATTGATTGTTTCAGCAAATGCTTGGATTATAAAACCAATTTCAAACTACTTAGAGCATAAACTTAAAGAAGAACTAAGATATTCTACAAGAATAATTAAGGATACATCCCAGTTTTTAACACACTTGTATGACTGGTCTTTGTCTAACAACATTGCCAATTGCTACTTTGTGACATTAGACATAGAGGCCCTATTGACATCCATAGTGAATTATATTGGAATAGACTACCTTTGTGAATTTATAACATTGCATGCAGTTTTTTCAACAGCTGACACTAACACCATTTGTGACTTAGCAGAACTGGTTTTAACTAATGTTTTTTGTTTCATATAAATATATATAAACAGTGTAAAGGCATAGCCATGGGTGTGCCCATGGCTAATAGCTATGCAAATTTGGTTATGAATAAATGGGAACTCAAACTATTTTTTTTCTGAAATGAATAATAGCTTTCTTAATAATGTTTTGTTTTATAGGTGTTTTTTGGATTATTTGTTTTTGCTATGGAATGGTTCTTTTTCTCAATTTTCAGATTTTTTTTATTATAGTTAAATTCAATTATTGAAATTTTATGGTGTAAACATATCATACATTATACACAAATAGACTTTTTAGATATTAGATTGTTTAAGGGAACCACTGGTACAATTGAAAATACATTCATAGGTTCATAGGTTCATACTAGGCTATCTGCCCTAGGGTACTTATAAGCCTAGCCAGAGTGTGTTTGGCTTTCGCCACCCATTTTAAATGAATTTTGCTCTGCCCTTTTTCGAGGTTAGTATACTGTGCCTCTGTCTAACAGTGACACAGAAGTGATACCCGGGGTAAACCTATGATCTCCCATCCACTCATCAAGATTCCTCTTGAAGAGAGTCAATGAGGGACTCTGCCTAACCTGGACTGGGATTTTATTCCAGAGTGAAGGGAGCCTCTGGGTTATGAATCTGTCCCTCCAGCATGTCCTATTTATTTCATTGCTGAGGTTCAAGTCTCTCGAGCGCGTAGCTCGATGGGATTTGGATTTTCTGAGGTGCAGCATGTCCATTAATTCCGGGTTGGACATGGCTTTATACGTCAGGCACAGATCACCTCTGAGCAGGCGGTATGCCACTGAGTAGAGCTGGAGTTTCTTTAACCGGGCAGCATATTGCATCTGTTTGAGCCCTTTGATCCTCTTGGTGAGGTACTTTTGGGGTCTTTCCAGTTGCTGCAGGTGTCTGGTAAGGTACATCCCAAAACGGGCATTGTACTCAATTATGGGCCTGATGAGGGATGAGTAAAGAGGCATGATGACCTCCCCTGATCTAGATATGAATCCCTTCATGATTAGGTGGGCTATATAAAATGTTTTTCTAACCACTTTGGCCACGTAGTTTTCAAATGAGAGATTGCTATCAACTTGGGTCCCCAGGTCCCTAATTACTTCTTCCATACTTAATGGATTACCACCTATGTGGTAATTTGTGGGCACTTTGTTTTTGCCAAAGGGGATGACTATACACTTTTTGGCATTTAGCTTGAGGCCATGGCTCTGGCACCAGTTGTCTGTTTCTATGAGGCCCTTTTGTAGGATGCTTGTGTTGGCTGGAGAGTCGATTATGGCGCCTAGTTTGCAGTCATCTGCGAACTTGGTCAGCCACAGTCCTTCCATGTTGGCCTGTACCTCCGAGAAATATATACCGAACAAGAGAGGTCCCAGGACTGAGCCTTGTGGGACACCACTTGTAACTGATTTGGAGTCTGACATAGCTCCAGCAATTCTAACCATGTGGGTTCTGTCCTTGAGCCAGTTTGTAACCCATCTAGTGGCATAGGGGTTTATATTTAAGCTGGTGAGCTTATCTATAATGCCCGAGTGGGGTAGTGTATCAAAGGCTTTTGTGAGGTCCAGGTAGGCTGTGTGGACCACCTTCCCCTCGTCAATGGCCTTGGCGACTGTTTCAAAGAAATTGACTAGGTTTAAGAGGCAGGATCTTCCCTTAACAAAGCCAAACTGGTTAGGATCCAGTGTCTGTAGGTCCCCAATATCTTTATTTATGAGGTCCATGATGATCCTTTCCATAGCTTTGCAGACCAAGCTAGTCAGGCTTATGGGGCAATAGTTTACAGGATCTGTTGAGGCACCACCTTTGTGGAGAGGGACCACTGTTGCTGTACGCCACTCTTTGGGTGCATATCCTGTAGTAAGGCTGAGACTGAACAGTAGTTTTATGCTTGGGTTTAGCTCTTCTTGGAGTTTATGTAGGACGCAGCCCGGGACACCGTCTGGTCCCATTGATGCTGTGTTTTTTGCTTTGGAGAGGGTGGCTCTTACCTGAGCATCTGAGATGTCAGGGGGGCAGCACTCTGGTGGGATAGATATTTGCCTTTTTGGTGGGGGGGGGGAGTTTGCACTGAACCTGTCAGCTAGGAGGTTGGCAATGTCTGTGGGTTCGGTGTATTTTTTGTCATTTTGGACTAATTCTGAGCATATCTGGGAATTCCCACCCAGGTTCCTAACATAACTAAAGAAAGCCTTGTGATTATCCTTAGTGTCCTGTGCAATTTTTCTCTCAAAGCTGGCCTTAGACGATTTTATGAGTGCCTGTAGTTTTTTGCTAATACTGATCAGAGATGCCTTCCCTTTTTGGGATTTTGCTCTATCATGTAGTAGCTTCCCCCTTCTATTGTATAGTTTGTTTATGGCTGGGGTCCACCAGACAGGACGCCTGCCTTTGGAGGATTGGGTCTTGTTTTTTTTGGGATTGTATGATCCATGCATTCCTGAAGGTGTTCACAGAATACGTTTATAAAGGATTCTGCAGTCTGGGCCGTATTTTCCACAGGCTCTGGGGCTTTGAAGGATTCCACCTCGGTTTTGAGGAGTGTGAAATTTGCTTTAGAGAGGTTTTTCACTGTGGTTTTCTGGGCAGGGGTTGGGGTCGGGATGTGAATATCCAGTGAGATTAGTTTATGGTCTGATCTTACCAGTGAGGGATACACTTCTGGTCTGGAGCATAGAGCCCCCATGTTGGTGATGATCAGGTCCAGTATGTTTTCCCCTCTTGTGGGAGTGGTAGCAAGTTGTTCCATAGCATTTGAGTTTATAAATTCTAGGAACCTTTGGGCTAGGGTGTTGGAGCTAGAGTAATGCTCCCAGTCTATGTTTGGGTAGTTGAAGTCGCCCAATATAATGGTGTTTGGAGAGACCTTCATATTTTCCAGTGATCTCAGGAAGGCCAAGTGGGGTTCCTGGGTTTTGGAGGGTGGTCTGTAGCAGGCTATAAACTGGAAGGCAGTTTTACCCACTGTTAGTTGCACATGGATAGTCTCTGATGCTTCGTGCTGTGCCACCAACCTGGGGGTGTGGGTATCTTTGACGAATATTGAAACTCCCCCTCCTTTTGAGGTTTGGTCAAAGTTTTGGGGCCGAAAAGCATGGTATGAGGTATAACCTGGTAGTGCTGGGGTGCTCTCGGGAGCCTTGAACCAGGTTTCTGTTACTGCACAGATATCGATGTTCTCCATGCTAAGGAGAGTTTTGAGTGTGTGCATCGTGAGGTTTAGACTTCTGGCATTGAGTAGCATTACTCTTAGTTTCTTATCCCTTGTGATACCTATGGAGGTGGGTTTGTCTTGCCTAAAAAAGGCACTATGGGGGTGGCAAGAGCCTTTGCCAATATCCGAAAGCCCAGGGGTGACAGGTGCAAGCCATCCCTAGCGAAGCATCGTGGCTTGTTGAGCATGTCATCCCAGGCTGACAGGCATTGGATCCCCTTTGAATGACACCAATACTTAAGCCAATTGTTGAAATTGATCATCTTGTCTTCATATTGTGGCATCATTCTTGGTGAGGGTAAGATGCTACTCAAGGTCAGGGTCATACCGGCCTGGGTTACATGCTCAGAGAGCTCCTCTATGTCTCTTTTCATGTAGTCCAGGGAGGTACGTCTCAGGTCATTCACACCAGCATGGACAATGACTGAGTCATATTTGTACTTGCCTTGGAGTGACCTGAATGCTTGTGTTATGTGGCGGATCCTAGCGCCCGACAGGCAGCTCACCGTGACCTTCTCCTTGTTCAGCCTGGTGAGCGGGACGTCAGTGTGTCTGACAATAGAGTCACCTATTACAAGTGTATCAGGTGTGTTGTTTAGCCTTAAGGGCTGTGACTGTTTGGCACACTGGCTTTGTGAGCTATGTGTTGCACGTGTTTTGTTTTGCGGTAGCAGTTGCTTGGGTGTCTGCTTTGGAGGTCTCTGCTGCTTAGGCAGATTTTTATTTAGAGCCTCCGGGTATGTTTTTGTATGTTTATGTGTTTGGTTTGCTGTTGTGTTAGGTCTATGTGAGACTGGAATTGTAGTAAGTGTGGTTTCCTTCTCCTCCTGACTGGTTATGCCAGTACTGAGTTGAGAGAGCTTAGCCTCCAGTTTGGCTACATGGTTGCATCTCTCACATGTGTTGGAATTTGTTGGGAGGAGGAGAGGGTTGTCTGTGTACATGAGGCAGTTGTAATATTGCCTCAAAATTCCCAGATTCACCAGCTGGATCGGAGAGGAGATTGACAACTGACCTTTGGACATGCTAGAATAGTATTGGGAATTCCTTTATAATTGAAAAAAAGGGCCAATGGGGAACAAGGTACTCAAGGGGAGTTTATGAGAGTGTAGTGCTTTTAATTTTTTAATGCTGACTTATATAATTGCTTTAGTGAGCAAGTGCCAGGCTTTAGAGTAGGAATAGGGTGTTTATTATGAGAACTAGATCAGTTCTAAGGGAAAAAGTGAAGAGCAGACTTTGTGGAGCCGAGAATGGTTTAAACCCAATTAAGCGGAGCTGCCCGATGCTGCGCTATACACAAAATCACACAAAGCCGCGCCAAAGCAGGTTTTATACAAGGGGACTTGAAAGAGCTAGAAATTGGCCCAAAATGGCCAATAGACAACCAGATTATTGTGCTGGGAACACTCCTCCAGGGATAGATAGGCTGCTCTAAGCTCCCCACTGCCACTGGTGAACAAAGAAGCCTCCCTTTATCCAAGAAAGGAAATGGGCAACACAGGAACTTTCCAAAAGTCCAGAACACAGCAAAGCCTGTATTTGGACTACTCTAGGTCAGGAAAGACGGGAAACAAGGATAATTTTTTTGTTTTTTTTCGTTTTTGCAACAAACAGCAGGAAAATGCAATAAATATGTAATACAGGCTAGTGCACTTGACTGTGTAGCCTCAACATGTAAATGCAACAAACAGGACAAACTTTAAAAGTGCAGGTGCAAAAACAACTTTAAACAGTTTAAAACAGTTCAAGAAGCAGAAATACTTGCAGTTTAGCTAGATTGGACAGTCACCCAGGTAGTAGCAGGAAAAAAAAAACACTTTTATCAGGTTAGCAGATGCTCTTTTAGCCTCTCTGCTGCTAGCACCACTCTGCAGGGCCACAAGGAGCTTGGCTGAGTAGTAACAAGCGCAAAAACTGCACCAAAGCGGGTTTTATACAGGGGGACTTGAAAGAGCTAGAAATTGGCCCAAAACGGTCAATAGACTACCAGATTCTTGTGCTGGGAACACTCCTCCAGGGATAGATAGGCTGCTCTAAGCTCCCCACTGCCACTGGTGAACAAAGAAACCTCCCTTTATCCAAGAAAGGAAATGGGCAACACAGGAACTTTCCAAAAGTCCAGAATACAGCAAAGCCTGTATTTGGACTACTCTAGGTCAGGAAAGACGGGAAACAAGGATAATGTTTTGTTTTTTTTCTTTTTTGCAACAAACAGCAGGAAAATGCAATAAATATGTAACACAGGCTAGTGCACTTGAGTGGGTAGCCTCAATAGGTATATCCAACAAACAGGACAAACTTTAAAAGTGCAGGTGCAAAAACAACTTTAAACAGTTTAAAACAGTTCAAGAAGCAGAAATACTTGCAGTTTCGCTAGATTGGACAGTCACCCAGGTAGTAGCAGGAAAAAAAACTTATTTAAGAAAGACATCAGGAAAAATACATATCTGCATAAGAGTAGTATGCATCCTCCTGATGTTTTAAAAATATGGTGAAAATCTGTTTACCTGTATGGCTAGACTGAATACAAAAAAAAAACATGGCTATACAGTTTAATAACATGACCAATGATTTTTTAAAAAGAGGTTATAAGGAACATAATGTAATGTAATGAATATAGTAACACAAATACAGCAAGATAGCATTAAACCTATATTTTCATATAATCACATTACTTCATTAAGCAATAATAATACAGTTAAGGACACAAAATAGCTTTATTTAGGTGAGTTTTACCCTATGACATTCATACTCATCAAATATAGGATATTATTGAAGCACACTGTCCACCTGGTCTCAATGAAACTATGAAAATAAAGCCAGTTCTGAAAGATAAATGAAATAAAATTAAATAATTCTGATATATAGAAAGATGTAAAAGTTTTAACATATGGGTTTTAGTTACATGCATATATTAATATTTATTTAGTATTCTTATTTTAGTATTTTTAGTATGTGTAAAGTATTGATTTATGTATTAGTCTTTTTTGTGTGTTACCTTTTTAAAAGTGGTCACATGACTTTTTCCTTTTTATATTTAAATTATGTGTTTTAAATCAGATGACTATTTGCCTGAAGAATCCTGTATTGGTGAAGGTCTGGTACTAGCAAGCTATAATAAATTTTCTGCTGTTTAAGTATCAAATGTCATGTTTTATATTTTGTTATAAGATTTTGTACCACATATGGCTCTAACACATTTAAAATCAAGGAAATAATTGACCAGAATTGGCATATTCTAAAGGCTGGTACTTTTTTCAACATATATACTGGGTGAACATTGGGTAAGAATATAGGTGGAGATTTATCTGGGTTCCAAAAGGGTCATTTTGGTGGATGTGAATTAGTGAATATATCTAAGGGTAGTACTTCTTTTAGCAATTGTTCATATTATAAGAATGTCTCAAAGACCGTCTTTTACTTCTGTGAATACTACCAAAGGTTTTGAAATTCATTTTCTCATTATGTGCAGCACTGAGTGACTGATTTATATAGCTGTATGCCAGTGTGGAGCCTTTTATGTAGGTCAGACATCTAGGCCCTTTAAGCATATAATTGCCCTTCATGTTAGTGATATGAATTCCAGATGAGTTAGAACTGCTTTGTACAAACATAGGCTGGAGCATTGAGGTGCCCATTTTATATTTGTGGTTTTGACAAAGTAGTGGATGAAAATTTGTCTGATTTTTGTTAAACATAACATTTTGGATCAAAAATAGAGATTATGGATTGTTAATTTAGGGGCTGTGTTTAAACTAGGACTTAATGAACATGTTTAATTTCCAGTGTTGTTGCTTTTTTACTACAGGGTGTTCTGCTGCTTTAAATTTGAATTAGTATTTTGTGCACTGGTGAGATTAAAACTGGGAAGTTTAAAGGAAACTTCTGGATACATTATTTGATGCTGAATTAACTGCTTGAAAAGAGTAAGTATTCTGAAGACTGTTTACATTTATTGGTAAGTATAAAAGAAAGTTTCTGGCTACATTTTTTCATGTAGATTTTCTTGTTTGATAACAGCATGTTGGGACTATTTACAATGGGAATGGGCTCTCTTTGCATTATGCTGCACTACAACAGACTTTACAGATATTTATACTAGTGCTGAATAGATCTTTTTGTTGGTGTTTATATATATATATATATATATATATATATATATATATATATATATATATATATATATATGTGTGTATCTATATATATATATATATATATATATATATATATATATATGTATATATATATATATATATATATATATATATATAGGGTTGCACTACATGCTGTTGACAGCAGTGACCTGAAATACATTACTCTGGCCATTATTTATACATTCATACATTTGAGCACAGTCAGACATTTGAGGTGTACACAGACATCACTGTATGTGTACCTATATGTTGACAAGTATTTTTATTATTTTATTAAATCAGATATCTGAGTTACATTCAACAAAATGTCTATAATTGCTAAGCATGGGCTAACCTGGATTAAAATCTCTGATCCTGCTGTCATTTGCTTAAGTTAAACAGTTATTATTCTAGCTCTGCTGGACTAATATATCTTTGTGTGAAGCCAGATGGAATGCTTTAATGTGGCTTCTTGTTTGAAATAAAGTTAAAATACTGTAGCCATTTTTAGAAAAATAAATATGTGGTACTCACCATTAAGTAAGTAGTTGCAATTGCTATGGACTGGGGCCATGCATGAAAGTGACTGACCCTGATGTTATTTGTGCAACTTAACAGTCATTATCTTGGCTTTGCAGGACTAATGTATATTTGGGTGAAGCAAGCTGGAAACATTACAGAATCTACTGTTTGTGTGAACCAAAGTTGAAATATATTACTCTGGCAATTATTTTTATCCTCATCACATATCTGACATATATACAGTCACTAAGCAGCCATGATTTCTATGTAAAGGGTTAATGTATATGGATAAAAATGTTTGACCCTCCTGTCATAATCAGGTTAACAGTCATTAATCTGGCTTTGCAAATCCAGTGTGCATTTGAGTGAAGCAAATTTGAATACATTACAGTGATCATTTTTAAACACAATCAGACACCTGAGGTATACACAGATGGCTATCTTTTGTGGGTAGGAATAAGGAGACAGGCTGTGTATAGTACCTCTGATAGCAACAAGATCAAATGTATTACAGCGGTCATTTGTTCTTCTGTTTTCATTCCAGCCTGATATCAGAGGAGCACACAGAAGGTGGCTCTGTTATAGCAACAGGGGTGAGATGTATGACAATAAGAATTTGAAATACATACTTGTGGTCATCTGTTCATTCTCTTTTATCCCAGTCTAACACCCGACAGGTACAAATATGGTAACTATCTTTATCTGGGGAGGCAGGCATCATTCACAGATATGATTTGTGTATCCCCGCAAGCATTTGTCTTCTCATCTTACTAGAAACTATTTTGTTAATTTTCAATATTAAGATTTGAACACAACTTATTTCTTCCTCAAATGAAAAAAATAATGCCAAATTCCTTTCCTTACTATGAGTTTTGTTCAGGCTATCATTGTAGCAAATGGTTGGAAAAAAGCTTTAAAATATACATCAGGGCAGCTAGAACCCCGTGGCTTCTGGGGGCTGTAGAAACTACAAGTTTTGAGCATAATTCAGGTACTTCCTCCATGCTTATTACAGTGTAGTCTTGGCAAGTTAGGATATGTTGAGAGAATGGAGAAAAAAGCTGAAGATTGACAGTGTGAAAAAACAAGGAAAAAATAATTTGTCTAAATAGTGTGTGGAGCTCAGGACTTGAGAAACCAGGAGGGATACTGGGGATTCAGGGGAAGACAGTGTGTAGCAGGGGAATATGTCCTTTGTCTAGGGGTCTGTTTCACCTAAGGCCAGCCCCATTGATTACAGCTGGACATCTGAGGTGTATATAATGAACACAGTCACTAGAATGAGTAGGTATGAAGGCAGTCTGTGGATAAATGTGACTAACCCTAGGTATTTTTTGATCACAGGCAAATGGCCATCCACTGTGATAATATAGCACCACTTCATTCCAGTTAGCCTCATCCATTCACTTGCTTCCTCAAGCCCCCCCCCACCATTAATTTGAAACCACCAGCCTCCACTGATTGTGCTTTTTATTCAGTTTGTTCTTATCAGATACACACAAAAAGTATGGGTCCCGTAACTGAACCTTGCAGCATACAACTGCTCACCTGTCTGCCTTTAGAAAATATCCCTCCCAAATTTACTTTCTGTGCTCTTTCTCAGTTTTCAGTCTTTTTCGCTATTATATTCCTAGACCCTCTTAGTTTATGTATTAATCTCCTATGTAGAACTGGGCCAGAGGGTTTACTAATTTCCAGGTATATAACATCAGCTACATTTCCTTTGTCCCTAGATACCCGGCCATAAAACTGTATAAGATTTGACATGCTCTTTGCTCAATATATCCATGCTGATTAGTGCCATGCTGGCTGCTGTCATTCCAAAAATGTGCCATTCTTTCCCTTTTACACTTTCTTCCTGAATGTTTCCAGTCACTGAAATCAGGTAAACCAGTCCACGATCTCTAGTTAATTTTATCCAGCATTATGACATAGAGGAAGTGCAGCATGTTTCCAACCCTTTGGCGTAACGTCTCCTGCAAGGCCTCCATTAAACATCCCTGTTAAGGATATTTCAGCATGCTTGCCAGAGTTTTGAGGAAACTCAAGGTAACCCTTGTGGTTCTGGAGCATTATCCTGTCTTAATTCCTGTAACTCCCACACCTTATCACATTCTATTTATTTAACTGCAGACCTGCTGGCAAAAAAAACAAGTAAACCAGAAGCCAAAAATTTAGCGCTTTCATCCACTGTTTAATACGTGAACTTCCTCAGAAACATTTTCAAATGATTTCCAGTTCCTTAAATAACTTACTAAACAGGAAATGACATCATGACCATCAAACTGAAAAAATAACAAATGTGATTTTCTACAGTAATGAAGTATTGTCATAATGATAACAAATAAAAAAAAAAAATATATATATATATATATATATATATATATATATATATATATATATATATAAATGAATGTATATACACATATATACACATACATATGTATAAATGCAAAAATACAGTCATAAAAAACAGTCATAAAAATGCAGTGTAAATTCATGCTGTGTGAATAGCATAGTAATCAACTTGAGCATATGAAATGCATATCCAAAAACCTCTCCCACGTAGACACAACAATCACATGCATACACATACCCACACACACACACACACATGCACATATAGACATATACCCCCCCGCACACACACACACACACACACACACACACACACACACACACACATCACACACACACACACACACACACACACACACACACACACACACACACACACACATAGAACCAAACAGTCACTATGAAAATGTAAAATACACGTGAAAAAATATATATGTAAATGTTGTAAAAAATATATATGACAATATAAAAATAATGATGATATATACACTCAAGTACACACACCAAAAGGTATATAATATAATATATATAAAATGTAATATATGTATAAAACAAAAAAATATGTATATACATGAATAATGTAAATCATATCATGTCTCTGAAGGGAATCAGAGTGATATGAACATGTATGTGTACACACATGTACACCTCACACAAAACACACATGGATCACATGCTTATGGTCTCAAACACCTATCTATATTTCAAAACACATTTTAAATTAATATAATCATTGAGGCCAGACAACCTATCAGCCCCCAACAAAAGTTGCCACAATGTCTCCTTGCATTCTAAGACATTCCCCGGGATTCATGAACCTTGTGCCAGGCGCCAGCATAGCGTCGGCGTTATAACGCCAAATATGGCTGCTTAGCGATTCAGGTATGAATGAATTCCACGTGCACTACCGGCGTGCGCCGGACCGTCCCCGCCCCCGGCGTAGGTATGCAAAACACACTGTGTGCGGTATTGCACCATGCAAATGAGGGCAAATAGCGATCCACGAAGTGGCGCAGGCGAAGGTAAGGGCACGGCAATGTAAACCAAAAAAAAACGGTTTACATTTACCCAAACATACCGGAGGAGTAACGGAAGGCTGTCAAAGTCAGGTATCATATAGGTGCAATATGCCAATGTGGAAAGGCACCGAGAATGTCCAAAGAAAATATGCACAAAATGTAAAAATGACATAAATGGCACGACGTAGAAAGAACAGCAGACCCCGGGATGTGTGCACAGAAGTTGTAAAGCAATGAAATAATATGATAATGTCCGAAAAGAGCATTAGAACACAAATCAGCTGCACAGCCACCACACACCATAGTATGTATGTAAAGCTGCAACCCCAGCGCAATGGTTGTCAAGGAGTGGAGGCGGTGTGCCGCGCCGTAACCAGGTATTAGTAGTCAATTCCATGCAAATGAGGCAGATAATAGTGAATCGCAAAAACGGCGCCAGCGTAAGGATGGAGCAAACGGCGTAGCGGTACTACACCGAGGAGTGGCCTACACGAGATACATGTCAACCACACAGGGGTGTGCCACTGTAGGAGGAAGGATATTGAGGACAGCAAATCTGGGCTGTACAATGCACATTACAGCATCATGACTGGCGTGTTAGGAAATAGATGCGCTGACAGTACAGAATGCGCATACAAATGCATGTGCACGAGGATGACTACGCTCCCGAAACCAGTCATGTGACGGCCTCACCGGCAACAACCAGGGATATAGGAAGGTAATGCGGAGAATACGAGGAAATGCGGAAGCAGTGTAAATGTATCCGTAACGAGCAATTAACACCAATCAATGCAGGAAGGGCAAACGCCGGCAGCTGATAAGTCTGCATGCAGACTCCTGCAGAACGGGAAATGGAGGCATATGAGAGCAAAGATAATAGGGGATGTAGTAGAAATGCAAAGAGCAAAGAACCGAAATAGCACAGCCAAGTACAGAGGTAGCATAACTGCGGCCGCAGATAAAATGCATCATATGCCATGTGCCTGCAGGATGCAGTAATGTAAGATGCCAGGCGAAGGCAATGCAGGCAACTGTAATGTAACACTACAGGCAGTACCGCTGCAGCTGCAAGCGTAAAACCACGGAAATAATCCATGGATAGGGTCCGCACAGACACACCCAATGACATCACCGGTATACAGCACAACAGTAATAAATGTGAATGCGCACAACACACAGCGCGATTTCAAACGCCGCACCGTAGGGTGTAAACAGACGGGAACTTTTAACATGTATATGCTGGGTGCCGCCGTGGCCGTGATGCATAGGTATGTGGCAGAGACAGACGGAGTTGCGGAGGGTGGTGCCGACAACGACCGTAGGCCTCACAGGAGAAGGAGAGTGTTCAGACCAAGGGTGACCTACCAGGGGCTGCGAGACCTGGAGATAGTAGAGCTACAGGGTGGACAGGGACACGTTACAGCAAATAGTGGAGCTGTGCCGGCCGCGCCTGAGAACAAGAGACAACAGAGGGGAGCCCATCCCAGTGGACACAAAGGTATGTGTGAGCTTGCGAATACTGGCTACAGGTACCTTTCAAAGGCCCACCGGGACATAATGGGCATCTCACAGGCATCAGCATCCAGGGTACTACACCAGTTCCTGGATGCCATGTTACCACATGCCCATGAGCACATAAAGTTCCCCACATCTCAGGAGGAGTTGGCTAGCAATATGCGCCGCTTCCACCGTGTGGCACAATACCGGAGGTCCTGGGTGCGATAGACTGTACGCACATAGAAATCAAGTCACCACCTGGGGAGCAGGGTAGACGCTACATAAACCGCAAGGGATACCCTCCATCAATTGCCAGGTCGTGTGCAATGCGCAGGGCATTATCATGGATGTGTGTGCTGGCAGCCCTGGAAGCTACCACGACTCCCATATCTGGCATGCCTCACAGCTGTATCAGGTATTCGCCAGTGGGGACATCACACAAGGTCACCTTGTGGGGGATGCTGGCTACGCACTGGAGCCGTGGTTGATGACACCCATCAGAAATGCACACACACACATGCAAGAACGCCATAATGAGGCACACGCACAAACGAGAATAATCATAGAGCGTGTGTTCGGGATCTTGAAATCACGGTTCCGGTGCTTGGATACATCGCGTGGAGCCTTGCAGTACTCTCCAGGCACAAGTGCCCACATATTCATAGTATGTTGTATGCTACACAATATGATTCTGCGGAAACAGCTGCTGCAGGGACATAATGCCGGAGGGCCACCAAGCCCGCCACAACTGCCAGGGCAAGCACAGGCACAGGGCGGCGGCGCCACGGACACACTGAGCCAGCCCCAGTAGGTAGACAGAGGCGCATCCAATATGCCTACGCCCTGGCAAAGAGGGAACGATAGCACATACTTTGACAGTGTAGGCCCCATGGACTGACACCTCCTGACCTGCACACACAGTAAAATGGACGCCACACAAACATGTCCGCCCGTAATGTGTACCGTATGCGGACGTATGTGTGACTCCAACAAAGGCACCGCCAAACACTGCACACCCAATAGCCAGCAGAGCATGGAACGCCAACACCTCAACGCACGCCGTTCAACAGCACACGGCGTAGCCATATGCTGCCACTATCGCCGCAAGTCGACCACACATGTACGCATGTGCATACACAGATACGGAAATACATATCAGTACACATGTAGAAATATATGTACGCATACACAGATAGAAAGGACAACAGGGTAATATGGAACCCAGGGATGCAAGTTCACAGATAAGTAAGACGCGAAATCACCACATATTAAACATAGTGACCGACAACCCGATCATCCTGGAGGGTGGGCAGGGCAGGTAACGCCAGCCATGGAAATGTTAACCTGCAGCAATACATATCCGCTGTCGGGATGGTCACCGTCCACGGTACAGTAACGGGATATGTGTAGGGTCACCACCTGTCCCACGTTGTGAGGGACAGTCCACCTTGGGCAGTTGTGTCCTGCAAAACATTGACAAAATGGCAAATGTCCTGAGATTGTAGGACAAAACCATTTCCCATAATTACTTTATTAGTTGCAGAAAACAGTTATTTTGTAGAAGAAACATCTAAATATGATAATAAACAGAATAAGCAACTGTAATGCTACAGCTTTGTATTCCGTCAAAAAGTGAATCGCTGTCCTTTGTACTGGCCGTGGGTATGTGTTGGCATGCAAAATCTGACGTACCTACTAAAATGTCCCACTTTGGCCATTTGAAAAGGTGGCAACCCTACATATGTGCGTGTCATATCCATAGGACATGAGTGCGGAGATACACGCCGCCACCGCGATGCGGCCAACGAGGTATTGTGTTCAACCGTCGGTGCGAAAGCGGAAAGCATACCAGTGAAGTGTACGACATTATGAGGAACGACTCATCTGGGGTGTAAAACAGTGCATGTTCCTCGCAGTTCCTCCAAGTTCCACATTGAAAATGTCTCTCAAACAACCATTGTTAGGAATGTATATAAATGACATCCTGGTAAATAGAATGTACTCATAGTAAGTTAGTAAAGGTTCTTCACTGTAAGTAAATCAGCATATCATAATCAACCTATGACCTACTTAGCTGAAGTTGTCACTATGCCATTACTATGTGTTCCACATTATGCCCATGTGTTTCACATTACTACTGTGTGTGTTCCCCACTCCGGAAATAGAAGGTTGACAGCCATGGCGGCAATATGTGTATGTGTGAGGTGAGGTTGTCGTGTGTTCCGCTGTGTGTGTGTAATGTGTGTGCCAGTGTAAACTGTGTATGAAGGTGACATGTCACAGCCGGAGTGTAATAACAGGCGAGGCATACAGTACAGGAACCATAGGCAGATGTACAGCAGTACCCACAAAGTAGTACTGACATCTCCTCAGTGGCTATGCACGTGGCGACGTAAAATGATGCAAAGCGCAAATGTCCCAAAGTGTACCACAGGGCCATAGCAAACAGGAGATGCAAAGGACGCATGTACAAACCACGACCGTAGGTATGGCGGCCATAACGCACACTCCACACGGTCCGTCGGCAACGTTACACAGCATCAGGCATGTACGGCGAAAATACGAATGTGCCATCCCGGCACCGATCGTGAACAGTCACGGTCCGGTAAATACCGCGGTGTGTTCCACGACCGTGACGTAAGCAAGCGGCACACGAATAGGAGGCTACCGGTAGCATACAGTCCGCCCCAAGTATAGGACCACAATCACCGTAATTATCAGCGACAAAATGCCAATGGATGGTAGGCACGGACGAACATCCGCAGATATATAACCGATGTGAAGGAGGAATACGTGCAGGAAGCACACATGCAGGCGATACCGACAGCAGACGACATCAACAAAACAAACATTCCCGGAACAACACACAGGTAACCCGCAGCTCCCCAAGCACGGATGGAGCACACACACAAGCATATCTGGTATGTATAAATGCAAGACTCACACCCTGCACTGGCCACCCACATCCGCAGATATACCCCATTGCACATATCAAAGGGATAACAGCTAAAACCGTAGCAAACACATACAGGCAGTGAATGACAGCGGCATACCCACAACAAGCTCCTGGGAAACACTAGCAGCGGCTCATGCATCCATGCATTCGCTATGTACAGGAAAATAACAGCCATGTAACACATTTGAATGCACAACGCCATCGACAGACGCCGCCAGGACACGGGGACCCACATGTCGAACACAATACCATACCCAACACACACAATCCACGGCTAACACCACAGCGAAATGTACCCGACAACACACATAGCGGATGCAGTCACACAAACATGATACAATACATACCATCCTCACGAAGGTATTGCAAATAACCAACGGCCACACGAGGAAAGAACCATGGCCTAGTGCCGACGCATAACGAACGAAAGGAAGGGGGATCACCGCTGATATGCGCATAAGTACACACCGAGGAACAGCTATTGGCCTGATTAACCCACATGCATCAGGCGACGATGAATATAAGGAAGACTCCCTGGATATTCAAACCGTATGTTCATACCGAACGCATACAAAGTAGAGAAAGAGAAACAGGGGAATAGAGACGAACTCAAAACAAAAGGCCGGAAAGGTATGTCGAACCCACGACATGTACTGGTGTGTAACGCACGATACGTATGACGAATCTGTACAGTATGTGAACGGTGTGTGTAGGTAAAGATACCTGTCCATCAGGCAGAGAGAGGCGAAGGTTGGATATGTAATGCTAAAACGTGCAGCATACCAACAACTGTGGACAACGTGTGCACAGCAGTGGGACAACATGTAAACACCCGCGATAACCCCAGGGCCGGCTTGCCACCCTTTCAAAAGGCCAAAGTGGGAAATCGCCGGGACACACTTCAGATGTTACAGGTGGACACATACCCATGGTCAGTACAAAGGTTAGAACTCTACTCTTTTGCATAAAGAAAAGTGTAGTCTTGTAGCAGTTCAGTTGCTTATTGTGTGTCTTGTAACAGTTAGGAATGTACATACATAAATAAGTATGTTATGCAACTCTTACATAAGAATGGGATATAGTGATGTCCCACAATCTCAGGACATTTGCCATTTGTGATAAATTTGTCAGGACACAACTGCCCAAGGAGGGACTGTCCCTTGCAAAGTGGCACAGGTGGTAACCCTACCCCAGGTCTGCCATAGGGGTTGCAAACACAGAACAATGCCACCACCCACGCCGATGCTGGCAGTGGATATCCAACACTGAAGTGCCACAGCAGGATAGGACATTTATGTATAGTGTCACAGCACACATGTGCATGGGCATATACCGTCGATGTCATACGGAATGTGCGCACGACGTGCACCTATCCCACGCAGTAGGGGCGACTATGTCAATTATGTGTAATGCAAAGCTGGCATGATGGATATGTTCACAAATCATAGACAGTATCACAGGCATAGCATGCATGATGGAGCGATGGGCTAATGTTATATACATACACAAGATATGTATGGCCTGCACATATGGGACAATGTAGTAGCAGAATAGGTACCAAATGGAGGTAACAGCAAGTGACCATGTCCAAACGCTCCATAGCAGGTGCAATGTGTGCCACAATGATGTCCAGCAGGGCCGTGTGTAAACACATGTGCAATGTACACAGTACTGACACCCCCATGGTAGTGTCCACTGAACGGCAGAACTGGATGTCAACTGTCATGTCTATACAATACGTCCGCTGTGGTGGTACCATGGGTGTGTGTCACCCACCAGCAAGGCAGCTATCACATGACTAGTGACACAGTGTGCCCCTGTGGGATGTGCACAGGACCTATGTCCCACAGCATGGTGTGTGTCCAGTCTGTGGATGTCACACAGACGCCTGGGCTGAGCAATGTGGCATGTGTGCACACATGCAGGACTGCTCCTCCCCTGCCCACAGCAAACGCCATGTAGGAGTACTACATGCATCAGTACTGTGGAGAACATGGCCCATGGCAGAGTACATTACACCCCTGTGTTAGTGGCATGCAGGTGAGCACAGATGTGTTACATGACTGTCATTTGCATATGTCAACTGTCTGAGCTGGGTAGAGAGCACAGCATGACTATACTGAGACATGTAACGTTGTATCCATTGTGTAAGGTACACCACACATGTGTCATTGTAACACGGCCCGCGGTACATGTGTGTATGGCACAGGTACAAGGGCACCCAAGGTATCAGCTAGACATACGGTCCAGAAATGTGTAGTCCTGCACATGTGTACCCACGCTTATGGTGTAATATGGCAACCACAGCACCATGTGGGCTATGTGTGTGTACATCAACCATGTACAACGTGATATGCCTGTATAGGGACAGTATCCATGTGATACACACCGCATGACCGTCAGTATGCAAAGGTGATGTGTATGCACTATGTGTGATGTAACTGATGCAATGATATCTACATGATATATCTGCCACACTGACACCTGTATGGGTGTCAGCAACATGAGTAGGATGAGCTAGAATGCTGCCAGGTATGTAGAAGTGGTATATGTAGGCATGTACAGTACTGTGTGACAGCAGGTAGTGTACGATGCAAATACTGAGCATGAGCGGCCACATATCTGAGGAACGTGCAATCCCACACGCCCCTGAAATGTTGTAGTCACCATGATATTCCTGCACCACTCTGTGAACTCTACAGAAGGCACATGGCGAACATGCCGATACATAGGGTACGATGTGATGCTGGATGTGTACACTGTCAATAGCATAAAGTGGAATGGTGCTGAAGGGCAAAGAGCGGATCATGTCTGATGTGATACCTCCTGTACCACCCCAACCACCCAGGTAATAATATGTCAGGGGGCCAGCATGGGATGTGGTGTGCTGTGGCACAGAAGCCCAACAAGGGTGCCAGGAAAGGCATGCAGGTAGTCAATGAGTGTGTGAAGCATGTATGTCAAGATGTGGCCCAGTGCCATACTGAATGGCCCAGTCATGGGTGTAGAGATGCAGCCCCATACGTGCAATGCAGTACCATCCATGTGTAGTGTGATAGATGTGGTAGTGTGGTGGTCAGGGTGCACAACGACATGAATGGGCTAGCAGTCACTGACGCAGTGCTGCTGCAGAGACATGTAACAGCCAGGTTGGCGGGATACAACAACCACGGCGGTTGGAGGTGACATTGGGACTGTGTTCCCAGACATAACATGTGCATGCCAGTACTATGTATGTGTCCACAGGGTTAATACAATGTCCAGCCAAGGATTGGAACCCTGTAGTGAGTGAGAGTGTGTATTGTTGGTAGGTACCCCATTGGCAGGCAGGATGCCAGCAACATCTGTGTCGCCAATGCCTGCATGACCGTGGTATGCTGCATTGAATGTGGATGTAGTCAAACAGCAGAGACATACCACCACACCGCGTGAGGGCCCACACTGCAATGTCTGGCAGTCATGTGTAGGTAGCTAGCTGTGGAGTATGTCATGCACCAGCAGGACACACCATGACTGTCAAGTGACACACAACACACAGGTGAACAAAACTACCGTGCAACAGCCTGCACATGTGCCCATACAGCACGTGTGCATGGAACAGGAATACCACTGTGGCGTCTGTGAAAATGCCAGCACCACCATGTCTCAGTGTGGAATAGCATGGTCCCTACCAGTGTGTAAATGTAGCAGAAGTGCACTGTGATCACTGTTGGCATAGGCACATAGACTGTCCATCGGACGGGTGCCATGCCCTCAACTACCTCTGTCAGTGGATGTCAGTAATACCGGCTGTAGTGTGTATGTACCATGCATGCTGCTATGGTTGTGTGCTTAGGGTGTGGCTAGCAGGGATGGTAAGCATGGATGTTCAGCAAACAGAGGGGAGGTGTGTAGGCCCAGCATACAGACACATGGAGGTTTGGTGCATGCTGAGGGTAGTGTAGGTATGGTATGTGTCGTGTAATGTGTCACCCAGCTATGCGCACTGCATGGCCAAGCATGTGTGGCACGTGGGAGTCCATACTAGGGAAGGTCGTGTTGCTGGCAATACATAGCAGTAGCAACTGTCCCAGGTGCAATGTACAGCATGCCAACCCGACTGGCATGTAACCTGTGGTGTACAGTGTCTGCACTGTCGCTGTCACAATGTGTGTAGTGGCCACAAACATGGGTATCTGAACATGGACTACCTATGATGCAATGTGTCATGGGAAAATACAGTATGTGTGTAAATCACGGTGTGGTGTGGGAACCACCCACCTGTGTGTGTTGCAGTCCAGGTATGTGACTGGGAGGTATGATCTGTGTACAATCTGGACTGGCAGGTGTGCCGTGTAGGGCATGGAGGCAGGTCCCAGGCACCGTAGATAAATGACATGTGTGCTGTACTGTGTGTGCAGTGCTAGTGTACAGCACAGTGGAGGGTGTAAGCATTGTTACACATCACTGCATGCTGTGCCTACCTGTGACAGCCCTGCCAGAGACAGACATGTGACACCGCTGCACAGGCAGCATAGCATGAGAAGATGTACATGTGGGCTGCACACCTTAGCCAGATGTCCACACGCCATGTGTGCCACGGTAGTGTGGTTCAACACGACTATCAGACTGGACAAACAGCACATGCCTGCATAACAACAGTATGACCATAGTCAACAGTCCCAGTGACAGAGTAGGCCAATGTAGACTATCCCTGCATGCAGACCAGTGGCTACTGGACACCTGGCTAGACACACACCTGGACGGTTAATTCACCATTGAGCCATCACATGTCCACGACCATGTGGGCCGTACAATGTCATCACAGGGTGGTCACAATAGCAGGTGGCAAGCCAGACACGGTGTACCAGGTGATGTGTCATGTGTGCATATGTTGAGTAGCACAGCCGCTCACATGTCTGCAACATACTGGTGCACGATGTATACTGTTACATGATGAATGGAACTGCACTGTCACCCACTACAGGGCCAGCTGGCACAGGTGTGGTGTGACTGGTGTAACCCATGTTTGCACAGGATACACACTGCTGTTGTAGGCAGCCATGCTGGTGGCCACCAGTGATATATGCAGTGGTCATACAAACATACCGCATACAGTGTTCAGGCAGGAATGTCAATTGTCGTGGACGATGTGCTGCTATGTGAATGTGGGTGTTTGTTGTGAATGTCACACATCCAGAAGACACCATCTGGTGCAGTCATGGTTGTCAACACCGGTACACACATCCACAGCAGTCAGAACCCAGTCCCGACAATGTGTGTCAGTCACCCTTGTACCGTGTGACATATGTGCACATGGCGGAACACCTCCCACTGTCATCTAAGCTGGCTACATGATGGCTGGAATGTGCTGTAGAAATGTACAATGCTGGTAGCCCAATGAAGTACCTGGAATCAGACACAGTACACTATGTCAGCCATGTAAACCATGCACAACAATGACTGCCCAACAGACACAAACAATGCATTGACACATGGAACATGTGCTCATGACAACCCCCACTGAGGTATGTTGCACATATAGATGTACAATTGTCATCTATGGCCATAGCATGGATGCAGACACACATACTCCACAGGTAGTACCATGTGATGTAGGTAGGGGGCATTGCTTGTGTATATGTCACAGTAGATGTACACAGACATGTCCTGCATAGCCGCCATGTAGGGGTAGCTGTGGTATGTCACTACTGGACATGCCCATACAGATTACCATGTCCCGCAGGAGATGTGTTAGGTGTGTACCACATGTGACATGCTGACAACAATCTGCGATGTGTATGGCTGCCGGTGTACCTGTGTGACAATGTCTGTGATGGGTGCAAAGGCACATAGTATCGTATTGTATGCACACAAGCCCCACATAGCTGCATAGCCTGAACATACAGTACAAGGAGTGTGTGGGATGATAGCAACCCACAGGTGGAGATGGGTATGGACGGCGGCCCACAACCACATGTGTGTGTACGGTGTTCACGTCCACGACACATGAGCATCTGAGAGGCTAGCGACACAGTTGTACAGGGTCGCATGTACATATGTTCAGCAACATCCCTGTATGTCCCACCACTGGCCTGTGGACCGATGGACAACAAGCAAATGTGCAGGTATGAGATGTGCACAGCACATCACAGATGCCTACCGAGAACAGGCCTACCATGTAGACATGTGCACAGTAGGTCTGCGCCACCTGCAGTCAAACACGTTAGGTGCCAAACCACACCAATAGTCCGCCAATGACACAGATGGGCGTGCATGCCTCTGTGTATGTATGTCTGTGAATGGCTCCGCATAGCAATATAGCCGTGTCACCATTGTGAACAACAATATGAATGGGTTGTATGTGTGAGGGTGCATCATATGTGTATGGTCAGATCGACGATACCATCAGTGGGCCTGCTATGTGAACATCCATGTCCCCATACATGGATACCTCTGCTGAGGCCAACACCACATTCACACAGGGAGGGATGGCGGTGTGTAGTGCAGCAGCAGACATGTGGGTGGCAGCGGGCAATGTATGTACACATATGTGTTACCCACATCAGTTCAGGCAGATATCCATGTGCATGGGATAGCGGTGTGTGTACACATACAGCACTGTGTCGATCAACATCCCAGCACATAGCACCTGCCAGGGCTACAGTGTATGCATGGATGTGTGATACCTGCATGCACCACACACACCCTCAACAAGCAGCGACAGCATACCTCGCTGGAGGACAGTGTCCACACCATGGTGATAAACATGTTGAATGTCCATATTCACACAGCTATGACAAAAGCAATGGACAGCCACCCTGCCAATACCGTCAGCCCCTGGGTGGGTCACACCCATTGCCATGTATGTGGCATACCCTGCCATATCATGCAGAGATGACCAGCAAGGCTGCATGAGCTATCACAGTCCCACATGGTGCAATGGACAAAAGGCACTCTCACTATCAACCATACACAGTAGTAATGTGGTGGCGATGCACCCTGTCATGTTACAGGTGCTGTGTGATGCTCTGCACAATGTGTGTACATGCTATGCATGGCCTTTCCTGCTAATGTGTCATGGTTACACATTGCTCCATGTCTATCACATACGTAACACAGGTGAGCTGGGGCAAGTTGTCCAGCACCGGTACAGTGCTGTGTGGAAGTACATGGCACAACACATGCATGTGCAGGTGTCCATGTGTATGTGTACAGTGCCGCTGCTGACGATCACAATGGACACAGACGTGATGTGTACTGACATATACACAGCGCACAGGTGAACAGTAGCACAGACGCCACATGGGGACATATGCCAACTGATATGGACATAGGTGCAGCCAGGTACACATGTCCATGGCAGGCTAACATCTACATGGTGCGTGCACAGTGTGATGGGGTGGCACACAGATATGATGTGACACCCAGTGCTCAATGGTGTGAAGCCACAACATCGGCTGTGTCACCGCCACGATGCCCTTCACAGATCACTGTGCAGATGTCGCATATGTCATAGCAATGTATTTCCAACAGTATGCCAGCACAGCAGTGTGAATGTGACCTGCCACCATCATTATGTCTTCCAGATAATGCCACGCCCCGGCTTCCACCATTTAGCCGACAGGAGGAGGAGGTCATCATACCATACCTCCAGAGTAACTACAACGCCTGTTTAGCCATGTGCCACAGCAGGCACAAGAACGGCAGGAGATGTGGGAGGAGTTGTGCAGGAGGGTGAACAGCGGGCGGAACCAACCGCAGCTACCAACAACCGCAGGCACTGCACAGACCTGATCCAGCATGCAAGACAGCGTGCCGCTGCAATCGCCAGGCAACAACGTGGGACAGGTGGTGGGCCACCAACACAGCCCCCACTCACAGCTACGGAGGAGCTCCTGGCCAGTCTGGGGACACCCACGGAACAACACGCAGAACCACTTGCGCCCATCGTGGAGGTGGGTGTCTCCCGAGCTATGAGCCTGGAGCTGCATGGTAAGTCAGTGTTGCATGTTTGTATGATAGGCGACGTGGGTGTGGGTGTCATAGTACAACACATGATATAGCAATACATGCCAGGTATATGGCCACACAAGATGCAAACCATTGTATGCTATGTTGTGTTAGCAGACATGTGCATAGCACATGCAACCACACACATGCATGATGTGTCATGCACAGTGCTGACCGTGGAGATAGTAATGGCTAATGTGTATACCTTTGTGTAATGCCTTTACAGGTACGCCTGGCGGTCGCAAGGACAAGGGTCTGTTGCAGGTAAGTCTGTTGCCAGTCAAACGCATGTTCTGCTGTATTGATATTCCCCATGTGTCTAGGCATGACATGCTCACCTGTGTGTGCCCCCGACACGGTATACAGCTCGCACCACCCGACATACACACCACCCAAGAACAGTAGATACACCTGCTATCAGAGAGTGGTATGACACCACACAACCAATTGGTGTGTTACGTGCATTCAGCTATGCATACAATGGTGTAGGTGTTACACAATGGCTGCATGTGTAGTATGCATTGGTATGCCAGTGCAGTATGGACACAGTACCACAGAGTGAGCTGTGATCTGGCCAGAGCACAGGTGTTACCAATGTGACCCATGCCCCTGCATCGGTGCACACGTTGTGACATGGCGCATGCCATGTCCCATGCACGTGGATGTCTGGCTGCAGCATTGTCACACCATGATATGACCTATGCACAACATAGCAGACATACACACTGTCAGCATATCCGGAGAGAATGTGACACGTCACACTAGTATGGGTGTATGTCACATGGGCCACCACAGGGCCGTGTGCACAATGTCTACCACACACAATTGTCAATGAGTCAGACAGACAAGGCCATGGTTGATACCTACAGGCATGTTGCCACACAGCACATCCACAGTGGGTACTCACCATTGCACCCTGTACACACATAGTGGGTTCATCAATGTAGTGGACCCCTGGACATCTGATGTAGTACACCAGTGACATGAAATTCCTCTCCACAGCTACTACAGGTGCCTCCAATGTCCACTATATATGTGCTGCTGAGCAGCTGAACTGGCTTACAGACATGGCAATGTAATGCGCCCAGGTCACGCATCGCACAGACACATAGCTGTGTCCTGCTACTGTGCAGTGGCACAGAGCCCGCACCACACACCGCACAGCTATGCACACAGCTCACAGCAAACGCATCTACACAGACATCACTGTTACACATACATTGTATCTGTACACTGTACACATAACACTGCACCATGACAGCCATCGTGATGTGGTGCATGCGGTGGGACACCATCTTCACACGCCCACATGATACCGCACATGTTTGCGGTGTACATTACATAGTGTTGGCAGCCATGTGTACTCCCAACTTGCCCGCGGCCACACGGTGTATCACGCTGATGCATGCAAACTACCATGAATGTGTGTACTGCATGCCTACTAAATGACACCTGCCTGTTGTACTGTCCCCACCAGGGCAGTGTACATACTGCCACTATGAATGTCTGGTCTGCATTCACTGGTCTGTGTTGTGTGAATGCTGCATGCCACCTGCATAATCACATGCATGCTGTGTGTGTGTGTGTGTGTGTGTGTGTGTGTGTGTGTGTGTGTGTGTGTGTGTGTGTGTGTGTGTGTGTGTGTGTCTGTATTGTAACCGATGGTATGTCTTTGTATTGACAGGTGCTGTAGGTGCTCCCCTCCCGCGGTCAATCTGATGCTAGTGTCCCCACAGATACTAGTGGTGATGAGCATGTGCATGAGGCACAGGCAGGGTCGTCACAGGCAGAGTCTGTGCCACTGGAGAACATCACACATACGTCCCTTTCATCCCTGCACACGGTTCAGATGCCGACACATACCCCAACACCGCTGCCCATAGATGACGGTCAGTCAGCGTCTGTTGTCCCCGAGCAGGAATGTGTGGTGGCTGCAGAAGGTGTGGGTACACACGATGTTGCCAGTGTAAGGACTGGTGCAGTGCCACGCAGGCATGTGGCAGGTGCTGCCCGTAGGGGGAGCACCGCTAGACATACACCTGCCGCCCAGGGTGCAGCAGCTGGTATAACCAGACGCATGTTCCAGACTGTAATGGCGGCGCAGGCACGCGCCGAACCGCAGAACCAGGAGGGGCAGAGGCTGCAGGGGTCCCCAATCCGCACTTAAATGACAGCATCCAGGCATTGGCGAATGCACAACAGCATCTTGCCGATGTTCTGGATAGGAGATTGGGCGATATGGCTGGTCTCATCGACCGAGGCTTGGCCATCCTTGAGCGTGCGCAGTCCGTGCAGGAACACCAGGTAGGGGTGAGGCATAGGGCACGTGGGCGTGTGCCAGCAACACCACCTGCTGCAGGTCAGCGTGCGTGCCACCTCCCATGCCCACACAGACAGTGATGGTAGCAGTAGCACTGCAGCTGCTACCACACCATCCACACCAGGACAGAGCAGGCCACGTGGACGTGGCCCTGGACGGCCCCGTCAGGCACGCTTCCAGCGGACTTGTGACATCGGAGAGTGGAGGGTCTGTACCTGCACCCGGTCGTGCCTGCGACCCCAGGCAGGCGCTGGTCACTTCGCCGCAGACACAGTGAGCCGTAACACCTGCACTGTACAGTCAGGGGCTGCCAAGCATACCCGTGTAGGCATCACAGATGACTGAACTGTGTACACACACACCCACACACAGCAGACACAACTGTAGGGCTCCACCACACCCACATGCAATCTACATAGTCATGCCCACTCAATGCACTGGCCCTTACACACACACATGATGTCATCCATTGGTACAGCCCATGCCTGTGGCACACATATCACCCTGTGCATATGATTAAGTCTCTGGCGTGATAACTGTGAGCCACACCATCAATGCACGGTTAAGCTGACATATTATGATGCACAGGGTGGACACGATAGTGAGAGGTGTATGTGATACCTGTGTCCGCATAGTACGTGCTGTGTATGTTGTGGTGTGTGTGTATGGCTGGTGACAGGTGTGTATGTGATGTGTGTTGTGCACGGACATCATGCAGCAGACATACCATGCAGGACAGGTGCAGCATTCATTGATATGTGTACACAGTATGTGTGGTGGTTACATGTGTAGCACCATGTCGGTGCAGTTAACCCGTATGATACTGATGGTGTACTTGCACGTGCCTACTGGGAGCACTGTAATTAGTTCCCCACGTAGTCGTGGGGTACCCACAGGCATGTCTGGCAAAATCAGCATAGCACAGTTACCCACATCCGCATGGACCCCTACATAGGTACATAGGCACACATGAACGTGACAGGATATGTGCCCCACGACATGTGTGGACCTAGCATGACTGTGTGTGGCATCTAACACCCCTCAGGATGGGGATGCCATATCCATCAGTCCCCAGTCCCTGGTCTAGCAGTGACACACAGAGGTTGACTGGCGCATAACTATAGTCACACATCCACACGCCATTAGCAGTCCTGGACAAAGGCAGTCAGGGCCTTTCCTTCACATGGCCTGGCTCTCCTCCCCGTGTTGTAGTGTGTGTCTGGCCGTTACCCTGTTCCCCAGCACGCCCCACTCATCTTTGGGTTGAGGTGTCTGACAGTCGCTTCTGTGCCCGTGTTCGCATGGTGCCTGGGCGGTGGAATGTGCCCATGTCACCCAGGTCAGACATGGCCGTGTATGTCAGGCACAGATCACCACGGAGCAGCTGTGCTGTGAAGATCCACAGCCGGTGTCCCCTTGGCCGTGCACCTTGTGGCACATGGCCCAGCACCGCCATCCCCGCCTTGTGGAACGCTTATGTCCTTCCGAGTGCTGCAGGCGCCAGGTTAGCTACAGGGCACATGTGCCATTGTACGCAGTCATTGCACTGGTGTGTGATGTGTACAGGGGTACAATGAACACGGCTGATGTGGTTGCCATTCCATCCAGACCAGGAGGCCACAATGGAATGTCTTCACACCCACATTGCCATTGTGTGTGTTGACAGAGGTTGCCAACAGGTGTGGTAGCCATTTCCTGAACATGTCCACCATCTTTAATGGCGCATCACCCACATGTGACATTGGGACGAACATGTTCTTCACACTGGGTAGGGCTGCACCTTCTCTGGCATTTGGTAGCAGGCCATGGCTCTGGCACCAGTCATCCATGTCTATGACGCCCTAGGTGGATGTTCGTGTAACATGGGGTGCTGGGTATGTCGGCCGGTGCGTAGTCATCTGCATACCTTGTCTGCTACAATCCCCGTATGATTGCATGCACATTGAAGGTCGGATGCCATATGGCAGGGGGCACAGGAGTGAGCCCTGTGGGCCTCCACTGGGTCCAGATATGAGTGTGACAAGGCACCTTCAGCACCAACCCTGTGTGGTGTGACCTCCAACCTGTGTGTGAGAAGCATCGGGTGACATATGTCCCCACATGTATGCTGGCGAGCCTTTACATGGGTCCCATGTGTAGTGTGCTCTGAACGCCCCACCAGGTCATGGTACTGTGTGCAAACCCACATATCCCCATCAATGGCCTTGGTGAACACTCCAGACTGGACGAGCAGGTTCGGGGGGCAGGATCCGCCTTGACTATGTAGTTGTGGGTATGTTCCGTATTGGCTGTACACCGCTATCTGTAACCATGACCACCTGTATGGACCTCCACACAGCTTTGCAGACAACACTTGTCAAGCGATAGGGTGTGGCTGTTGACAGTCCATAGGAGCACTACCCTGGCATAGTGGGACCACAGATGCCATATGGCATCCATTGGGGACATAGCCCATAGTAAGGCTAACATGACACAGTGGTCGCATGTGTGGGCCGAGGGCCTCAAAGAGGATGGGTAGCACACAGCCAGGGAAACCATCGGTGCCCATTGCTGACGTGTCAAACGCCATAGAGATATGGGATCACCCAGGCCATATGACATGTTTGGGAGGATACACTCTGGTGGGATGGATATGTTCCCTGTTGGGGGGGGGATGTATGCATGGAACATGTCCTGTGGTATGCAGACAATGTCTGTGGGTGCAGTGACTGTTGTACCATTCTGGACCATTTCCAGGCAAGTCTGTGTGCCCCCAACCATGTCCTTACCACAGTTAGGGAAGGCCCTGTGGTTGTCTCATGTGCCCTCTGCAGTACCACTCCCACGAGCGGACCTGGATGTTGGTATGTGGGGCCGTATGGTGACGCCGGTATGAATGGGTGATGGTTTCTGGTACTGTCATTGCCCTGCCATGTAGTAGCTCCAACTGTTGATGTACAGGTAGTCAGTGGCTGCGGTCCACCACACCATGTGCCTACCTGTGGTGGACAAGGTCCTGATGTCATCATGTTTGCCTGTTGCAGACATGCATGTGGGTGGTCGGGAAGGCATTCGTTAGGCGCTTGCCGGTCTGGCCTCTGTTCAACATTGGCATGGAGGACATGTAGGGTACCACACCGGTCATATGATGTGTGTGGTTTTCTGTGGAGAGGTCATCACTGAGGACCCCATGCTGGTGTTGGTTACAGTGAGTGGATGACCAGTGGATCCACTATACGGTCTTGCATCACCATTGAGGGCTGTACATCCTGTGTGGGGCATATCCTCACCATGCGTGATGGGCAGAACTGTCAGACATCCATCTCATCTGGTATGTCAGGTGCATGGCTGTTTAACAGTGGCCAGGTGTGTGAACACCTGGGACTGCTGGCGACTGTGTTGTGCCATGGGTAATGTTCCCAGGCTATGTATGGGTGGTTCATGTCACCCAAACGGTGCTGTTGTGAGAGCATGCCCACTCACCAGTGTCCTCAGGACATCTGTGAAGGTATCCTGTGTTTGGGAGGGTTGTCTGTAGCATGCAACAAACTGTAGGCCAGTCCTACACATGGTTAATTGCACCTACATATTCCCCGCAGCAACAACAACGCCTGTGGCATGACCGGTTACTGTTGTGTGGCCGGACACACAGGATGGTCCGCATTCCGCCACCCATGCCGCCGCACCATGTGTATGCATGTCTGATCTGTGCCGACTTAAGTGTCTGAGCATGCCCAGTAGGCAGCTGTGTAGATAGACACACAGCACAGTGCACACCGCAGCCGCCTGCAGTAATACCCGGTGCATGCCTCTATCCCCACGCAACGGCCACGCCTGTGGCATGGCCAGGTTTCTGTTGTGTGGCTGGACACACACGACGGTCCACATTACGCCACCCATGCCGCCGCAACATGTGTATGCATGTCTGCCCTGTGCCGAGTCTAAGTGTCTGAGCATGCCCAGTATGCAGTGATGTACTGATCAGTAGTTACTTGTTATTCTCGACTGCAGCACTAACGTGTTAGTGTACGGCGACCTTGGGATGGTAACAGACTGCGTGACTGCGCACTCTGTCCGAACACCCGATCGGGCGCATTGCCTTTGCAAATGATACCACTCACGTAGGGGTATGCCTCCTGACAGCGCTCTGCTCAGTAAACTCGGTAGTGGCATCTGTAAATGCTTCATACTGTAGTGTGTTCATGTAGATAGGCGAGGTTCGCCCCCGTCCTTTCCGTGTGTGTGTGTGTGTGTGTGTGTGTGTGTGTGTGTGTGTGTGTGTGTGTCTGTGTGTGTGTGTGTGTGTTTCCAGCTGCCTCTGCGACTGATTATGCTTTTAGACGCCCGCAACACATGCCTTGGCTATTGCCAACTATTGTCCTGCGGGTGACGCCAGCAGCCTACAAGTATGCCTGTGACAGCGCCTGTTCAGCAAACTCGGTAGCTGCTCTGTAAATGCTTCATACAGTTGTGTGTTCATGTAGATAGTCGAGGTTCGCTCCCCGTCCCTTCCGTGTGTGTGTGTCTCTGTGTGTGTGTGTTTCCAGCCGCGCCTGCGACTGATTATGCTTTTAGACGCCCGCAACACATGCCTTGGCTATTGCCAACTATTGTCTTGCGGTGACGCCAGCAGCCTACAAGTATGCCTGTGACAGCGCCTGTTTAGCAAACTCGGTAGCGCTCTGTAAATGCTTCATACAGTAGTGTGTTCATGTAGATAGTCGAGGTTCGCCCCCGTCCCTTCCGTGTGTGTGTGTGTGTGTGTTTCCAGCTGCCTCTGCGACTGATTATGCTTTTAGACGCCCGCAACACATGCCTTGGCTATTGCCAACTATTGTCTTGCGGGTGACGCCAGCAGCCTACAAGTATGCCTGTGACAGCGCCTGTTTAGCAAACTCGGTAGCGCTCTGTAAATGCTTCATACAGTAGTGTGTTCATGTAGATAGTCGAGGTTCGCCCCGTCCCTTCCGTGTGTGTGTCTGTGTGTGTGTGTTTCCAGCCGCCTCTGCGACTGATTATGCTTTTAGACGCCCGCAACACATGCCTTGGCTATTGCCAACTATTGTCTTGCGGGTGACGCCAGCAGCCTACAAGTATGCCTGTGACAGCGCCTGTTTAGCAAACTCGGTAGCGCTCTGTAAATGCTTCATACAGTAGTGTGTTCATGTAGATAGTCGAGGTTCGCCCCGTCCCTTCCGTGTGTGTGTGTGTGTGTGTTTCCAGCTGCCCCTGCGACTGATTATGCTTTTAGACGCCCGCAACACATGCCTTGGCTATTGCCAACTATTGTCTTGCGGGTGACGGCAGCGGCCTACAAGTATGCCTGTGACAGCGCCTGTTTAGCAAACTCGGTAGCGCTCTGTAAATGCTTCATACAGTAGTGTGTTCATGTAGATAGTCGAGGTTCGCCCCCGTCCCTTCCGTGTGTGTGTGTGTGTGTGTTTCCAGCTGCCTCTGCGACTGATTATGCTTTTAGACGCCCGCAACACATGCCTTGGCTATTGCCAACTATTGTCTTGCGGGTGATGTCAGCAGCCTACAAGTATGCCTGTGACAGCGCCTGTTTAGCAAACTCGGTAGCTGCTCTGTAAATGCTTCATACAGTAGTGTGTTCATGTAGATAGTCGAGGTTCGCCCCCGTCCCTTCCGTGTGTGTGTGTGTGTGTTTCCAGCTGCCTCTGCGACTGATTATGCTTTTAGACGCCCGCAACACATGCCTTGGCTATTGCCAACTATTGTCTTATGGGTGATGTCAGCAGCCTACAAGTATGCCTGTGACAGCGCCTGTTTAGCAAACTCGGTAGCTGCTCTGTAAATGCTTCATACAGTAGTGTGTTCATGTAGATAGTCGAGGTTCGCCCCCGTCCCTTCCGTGTGTGTGTGTGTGTGTGTTTCCAGCTGCCTCTGCGACTGATTATGCTTTTAGACGCCGCAACACATGCCTTGGCTATTTCCAAATATTGTCTTGCGGGTGACGCCAGCAGCCTACATGTATGCCTCTGACAGCGCCACGCCAGTTAACTCGGTAGCGTTGTGTAAATGATTCATACTGTACTGAGTTCATGTAAATAGGCGAGGTTCATCTCCGTCCCTTCCGTGTGTGTGTGTGTTTCCGCTGCTTTCACCATACAACTGAATAAGCAAATTGTTACAGTGTTCACAATCAACAGTGTGATATTTAAAATCATGTTAAGACTCACATTGTTGTTTGTGAACATTCTTAGACATAGCATATTTCCTGCACATCGCTAGGAAACAACGAAAACGCTGTATGTTTTAATGAACTGTTCAAATGTTACGAAGACTTGTGTTGTGTCGAACCACGGGACTATTCTTGCTGCAGGTTTCCGGTTTGTTTGTGTTGCATAGTACAATATCATGTAATACGTGGTGTTCATAGTATGCTTGCTGTGATGTTGCCATGTGTGTGTTTCATTAGCAGTACGCCTCTGCTTTCTATGCTGTGGCTACATCTCCATTGCTCGCATAGAAAGTGACAAATGGAAGTGTAAGGGTGGACATTTAAAGCCTGGATACTTCCATGTTATGTGTAAGTCTCACGGGCCAACGGGTGATAGCGCATACATGTCTATGAAGTACCTTTGGATACCATATGCCACCTGTCGTGGACGAAATGTTTATGTTGACTGTTCCATCTACCTATGTGTGACATGGTTTGTGGCCATAGGGTGCCAGCAAGTCTTCCCTGTTCATTGGGTGTTTGCCATGGTGTATTGACATCAATCCTATTAATTCACCGAAGGATGTCTTTCTTTGGTGTCAACGCCATAGTTTGACCATCCTATGTCATTCCCAGCAGACGTGGAGATTGTGCCATTGGTATCTTTACACAGGTGACCCATCTGTTCCACTGTATGGAAGCGGGAGATCCCCATAGATGTGCTGGCACATGGAGTGTTGTGTACGCCGGTATCTGCCCAGCGGTCTTTCTTTGAATGGGGAGTGTGTACTGTACACCGTATCTGTATTCCCTGGGTTATGCCTTGCAACAGCTGTGGGATTCCCCCAGGTTTGCAGCTATGGGTGCCATCTTGGCCGTGACGCTTGTCCATCCATGGAACCGCCTACTGGACACTAGTATCGGGCTGTCAACATTTCACAGCTGCATTCTCCATTTCCGTGGATGATCGGTATTAGTATTGCGGAGTAACGATATGTTATGGCCACGCCCCGCACACGGGCGGACGATGAATCATCTGCCAATCCACACCGACACCCATATATGCATACCCACGATCCCATGTCTGCAACCGTCGACAGTATCCCTTGCACACCCTTCATGTGTGCGGAAATGGGATGTGGACGTACGTGTATGGATGCAGCAGCCTGGGGAGTCCTATTCATATGTCCTGCATTTCATGGACGGCTGTCATCACCCTTGAAGACACCTGTGGTGCATATATCTACCTGTGCCGTAGTCACGGCTGTCACCTCTTCCGGTTCACACTATGTTGCTCACACTCACTTAAGGAGTAATATTTGGGTCCTGCAATGGACACCGATGTGCATATGTAAAGTTTAGGACATGTTGGACTGTGTCCATTCGCCAGTGGGTTTGACTGCCGCCAGATGTTCCCCATTCCCGGATGTCTGTCCGCCTACCCATATTATGTAGTGCTACGTACCCGTGTCCTTCCACAATTTACCCATAGGGTGTTACTGTAGTCCTGCAGGTTGGCAACTGCTTTACATAATCCTCACAGGTACCATTGTGAACTATCCGCCACTGTATTGTCAGTATAACACAGCCGGTACATGTAGAACCTATGTATTCATGACAGTATGTCGGTTATGTGTGTGAACTCCATATTTTAGCGATAGTATGACCTTCCTAGTTGACGTTGTTGGTGTGCCATTAATATGTGTTCCACAGGTCGCAGGTATGTTCCGCAGAGTGGAGGCGGGTGATCCCCACATACTGGATAGCACCTTCGCTGCTGTGTACGCTGGGATTCGCATGGCAGGATGGATGTCTACGGGTGTATGTACTGCTGTTTCCATCTTTATGTCCTGTGTCATGCCCTACTACGGCTGTGTGATTCCACCAGGCTTGCTATTATGGGTGCCATCTTGTCCGTGACGCTTGTCCATCCTTGGGAAATGCCTACTGGACACTGATGTAGGGCTGAACACATTTCACACATGCCTTTAGCATTACCCTATGGGTGCTTTGCATCCTTACTGGGGACTAAGGCACGCCCTGTACCCGCAGCCCTCCCACGGGCGGACAACGGATTATCAGCCAAACAACACCGAGACCCATTTTGCATACCCAGGATACCAGGGCTGCAACCCCCACGGCACGCATGACACATCCTTCATGTGTGCGGAACTGGGATATGGACGCACATGTATGGACACGGCAGTCTGGGGACCTCTGTTCATATGTCCTGCATGTCATGGGCAGGTATCATCAACCTTAAACACGCTGGTGGTGCATATGTTCAGCTGTGCCGTAGTCACGGTTTGTACCGGATTGGCTGTTCTTGGCGATACTGGCAAAACAGTCAGAATTTTTGGAGTCCTACAATGGACACCGATGTGCATTTGTAAAGTGTAGAACGTGTTTGACTGTCCCCATCTGGCCAGTGGTATTGACTGCCGCTGTATGTTCCCCAGTCGTGGATGTCTGCTTGACTACCCATCGCTTGTATGACATGGCCTATCTATATCCACGCGCCAGTATGCGAAATACAGCAACCCTTGCGCCCTGCCCATCTTCATAAACGACATTATGGAACATATATCGGCAGAAACAGACACTGTCAAATACGATAGACTCCACAGTGAAAGGATACTGAGCTCTCTCAACTACTAACATGGGGCACCGCCGGAGTACGGATGTCATGACATAGCCGTCCCTAATTCACTTCCTTCAGAGTCGGTTTAAAGCGAAATAATCAATAAACCTGCTCATAGTTAGGTGGACAGTGCTCCAAGTCTTGATTATAACGTGACATATACATATCAGTGTTGCATGCCTTACTTCATGGAAACAATAATACGGCAACAATGTGTTAATATATCTACAATATTGGTAAATACAATCAGTATCCGGACACATAGTTGATAATTGGTGAGAGTGCACCTTAGAATGTAGTGTGTTGATCAGGTTATTGTATATCGATGTGTATAATAGTAGCATTACGATAACAAAGCATGGAATCAATAGGTACTATTTAAGCATATATTTGACAATTATGAATGTAAACGGTGGAGGAGACATCCGTAACCTTCCCTGGTTCCACTGGATCACACACGCACGCATACCGCATGTCCGGATTGTGGGTTACGCGCGCCGCATTACGCATATCCGTAGTCCGCTTATATATGTTTACAGTGTCTGTGTGGTTACGTGTTTTGCGTTACTTGTGACTATTCCGGTAACATATGTCTGATCCGTTGACGGACGGTGCAGAAAGCACTTACAGCTTTATATATGTAACAGTCTTTGCAGCATGGACGCTTTCGACACGCACATCTATATGTTCTATAGTCATAATTCCAACGTGACTGCAGTCACGCTTGACTCTTACTGTGCCCAGTGCACGTTAGCTCTTCGCTGTCATTAATATGCATACCCGTGGTACCTATGTACATTTACATATCACCCCCCCCCGCACACACCCACGTCACAGGCATCCATTCTCCTGCTGGGAAAGGTGCGGTACTGCATGTTGAACATTCCTAATTCCCTCGCCATGGCCCAGGATGCATATGTCGTCACCACAGGGCTGTTCAGATGACAGCTGCTTATATCCCATATGCATACAGGCCTTCGATTGTCAGGGTGTTGCTGTGGTGCTTTGGGTTTGGTCTTGGCCGCCCACTGTACGGGACCGCCCTGACCCTGTACGAATGTTAGATGAGTCACATGGGCACGTTTTGTCCGTGTCCATGGTACCATGTCACGCCCCCAATTAGTCTTAACCGTAGCGCCGATTGGCGGTGTATCCGCTGTAGATCTCGTTATACTAATTGCACACGGTCTGATCGAACTAACCTACTTCCATTACTAACCCTCCGTATGTATGGCCTGTGTCGCAATATTACAAGGGTTTAACATTGCGTGATTTACTTTCACTGAGCCACAGACATGTCCGTTGCTGTGTTTGGCCCGGTTCCGCTGTGCTACACACATTTAACATGGCGTAACAGGTTGAATAGCTCAGACACGAGGACATCGGGTTGTCCGTCGTTGTCTATTATTGAATGTCTCTGTGGAGTTTGTTTCACAAAGCGACACATTGTCGGCATTGTTAACGGACATCTCGCTGCAGTACGCCCGCACCGACGCTGGTGACGATGTCTGCCTTTGGCCGCGAACAGGCATTATGCTGTGCCATTATGTCTGGGGATATATGGTTTCCTTCCTTACGTAGATGATGTGCCATACTAGCAATGACCCTAGCGATGACCCGCCTGGGTGTGGGTACTGCTGTATTACCCACGGGAAGAGTGGCCTTAGGGTAAGTGGTGACCTAGGCAGAGGTTGCCACCGACACGCCACCCGCTACCCTCCTGGTCTACCCACACCAAATAGAGTCTGGAAAAGTGCCCGAGTACAGCAACACCCCACACGGCTACCTACTTGGCCTATGCCTAAGGCCGGCTATGTGTGTGGTCCCTTCGGCATCGGACTCGGGAACGGGGCACGTCTGCGCTGGCTTTGTCCAGCATTACCCACATCCAGCCCCAAGGCAGTCAACACAACATCCATGGGTCCACATGGTGTCCCAGCTGTGCACTCCAGGAACTCTATGGGGAATTTAACCCACACTTCGGACAGCTGTGTAATCCTAGCCTCACCTCAGGATACGCACCTGAGTAGTAGCACAGGGCGACTGTAGTCACACTCCACATAGATGGTGCCTCCACTGACCCTGGGTATTACCATACCATTAGTTTGACAAGCCTTATCTGCAAAGCCATGGAGATGGATCATAATGGGACACATAGATAAGGACATAGGGGACCCGCATACTTTGGATACAACCCAGTTTAGCTTGGTCATAGTCAGATCATGCCCTTTACACGTGTTTCACTTTGTAGAATCAGTCACCAAGGCCATTGCTGAGGGTAAAGCAGTCCATACAGCCTACCTCAACCCGCCAGAGGCCGTCGACACAATTCCCCTCGGGTATACTTGATAAACCCGTCATCTTGAATGTAAATCCATACATCGCCATATGGGTTGCAAACGGGCTAGGTCACAGAACACACATGGCCATAGTTGCTGGCGCCATGTCATACTCACAGCCAGTCACAGGTGGTGTCCCATGGGGCTCAGTCCTGGGTCCACTATTTCCAGCATCTACGCTTCCAATGTACACGCACACACAGGGGGTTATGGGTGACAATGTTTGCATACGACTGCAAACCGGATGCCAAAGTCAGACACACATCTGACACAGATATCCTTCAGGAGTGCCTCACAGATGTGGATAAGTGGTACCAGAGACATGTCCTACAGCTAAATGCCAGGAAATGCATAGGCATACCCTTCGGGATGAACAAGGTTACCCCGAGCTACCATATAGGTGGCAGTCCACTGAACACGGAGGGGTTACCAGTGATCTGGGGACACGTGTTGTTGTTAACCGCTCGTTAGACACACATGTTGCTAACATAGTTGGGTAGACCTTCCACATTGCCCACATCATCATGAAGGGATTCACATCTAGATCAGGGAGGTCATTGTCCCCTTGTACTCATCACCAATAGACCTATGATTGGGTACAATGCCCCGTTCAGAATGTATCTGACCCAACACCTGCAGCAGCTGGAAAGGCACCAACAGTTCTTCGACAAACGGATGCAGGGTCTCAGGTATATGTGTTATACTGACCGACTGAAAGGATTCCAGCTGTATACAGTTGCATACCACTTGCCCAGAGGTGACCCGTGCCTGGCATGGAGGGCCAGCTCGAACCCAGACGTGATGACTCTGCTTCACGTAAATAAGGTAGATCCTCAGAACCACAAGGGCAGCTGACGACACCTTGACACTGTCATTAATCGAACGTGTTGTTGGGACGGATTCATCACCCAGACACTCACTATGCTGTGGAACGACATCCCAGTACATGTGAGGGCAAGCACCTCGCTGGCCTTCTGTTAGTATTTACACATGGATGTCTGGATTGATTTATTTAAGTAACCTTCTAAATGAATGTTACATTAGCACATTGTGAATCTTTACATTTCGTTGGTCTATTTTACAGTAGTCATATTCATACGGTTTATGTGTATATATTATGGTTCATTCATATTACTAGGTGTCTGCAGTTCTGTTAATATATTGGCACAATCCGTAGGACATATATATGTAGCTTACACAGTCAGACATTTGGAAAACATTTTATGTTGGTTCATGTTTCATATATGTACATATATTTCCATTTTCCGATGAAGACTGTACCTTTCAAGCAATGTCTGATGTCCTCACTGTGTGGGATGTGTAACCCAAGTAAGGTTTGTTCGCTTGTCTGCCTTTAAGGCATGTAATTAGTACCTAGCACATCTAATGTACCAACCAATTAATGCTTGTAAATGTAGTAGGTTGGACTGCATTGTATGTAGTCTGAATAAGTCTGCTTATGAAGCAGACGAAGTGGGCTCCAATAGACTATGGTGACTGCCTTTAATTCTTGGTGTGCTCTGGTTGGTCACTGACGGTCCCTACAGTACCTCGACTTTGCTTTGGACTTCATCGGCTGGTTGTCTGTGTTTCTTGTATGGGGAATGTCAACTGTAGTCCCTATGTGTATGACTTGTGTAATGCCTTACTACGGCAGTGTAATTCCACCGGTTTGCATTTATGTGTGCCATCTTAGTCATACGCTTGTCCATCCATGTGAATTGCCTACTATACACTGGTATAGGGCTGTACACATTTCACACCTGCATTTTGCATTCCCGGAGTATGGTGTGCATTATTAGCGGAGAGTCACGCATGTGCTACGCACACGTCCCTCCCACGGCGCGGGACAAAGGATTGCCTGCGAAACAACACCGAGGCCAGATTCTACATACCCAGACTCCCTTGACTGCAACAGTGGACAGTACCCATTACACATCCTTCATGTGTGCTGCAGTGTGATGTGGACGCAGCTGAATGGACCCGATACCCTGGGTATTTCTGTGCATGTGTGCTGCAGTTCATGGACAGCTATCATCAACATTGAACACGCATGCGTGCCTATGTGTACCTGTGACGTGGTGACGACAATTAGATCACATGAGTAATGCAGGAAGCTAGCAGGCATTCTCTGAACAGAATTTTTGGGTCCTACAATGGACACCGATGTGCATATGTCAAGTTAGATGTTGCTGGACTGTGTCCACCTGCCCAGTGCTTTTCACTGCTGGTGTATGTTCCCCAATCGCGGATGTCTGTTTGACTACCCATTCCACATGGTGCTACATAACCAGCTGAGTTAGTACTGTGAACAAATGACATACATCCAAAGATGCTGGTTACCAACTGCTTCATATAAACCTCAGACATCCCAATGGGACATATCCGTCACTATATTTCCAATATAACACCACCGAACATGTTGCTTACCTATGCATTCATTTAACCATGTTGTCTTCGTAGGTGGGAATGCCATAGTTTACACATCCCACGTGACGCTGTGTGTGTGCCATTAGTATGTGTTCCACAGGTCGCACATCTGTTCCGCTGTACGGTAGCGGGTGCTCCTCAGTCTGTTGCTGGCAGACTGAGTGCTGTGTACGCCGGTGTTGGCACGACAGTCCGGCTTTGTATGTGGAATGTCAACTGTGGTCCCTATGTGTATTTCCTGTGTCATGCCTTACCGCTGCTATGTCATTTACCCGGTTTGCAGTTGTGGGTGCCATCCTGGCCATACGGGTGTCCATCCATGACAATTGCCTACTGGACACTAGTATAGGGCTGTACACATTCCACACCTACATTTAGCATTCTCCGGAGTATGGTTTGCATTATTAGCGGAGAGTAAGGCAGGTGTTACGACACATCCCTCCCACAGGGCGGGAAGAAGGATTGCCTGCGAAACAACACCGAGCACAGAGTCTACATACCCAGAATCCCTTGACCGCAATAATTGACAGTACCCATTACACATCCGTCATGTGTGCGGAAGTGTGATGTGGATGCAGTTCTATGGACCCGGTACCCTGGGTATTTCTGTGCATCTGTGCTGCATTACATGGACAGCTATCAGCAACATTAAACACGCTATGTGCATATGTGTACCTGTGACTACAATGAGTTCCGTTAGGTGATTAAATAAGGCGGAAGAGCTGTCTTTAGACAAATTTTTGGGTCCTACAATGGACACCACTGTGCATATGTAAAGTGTAGAGCTTGTCGGACTGTGTCCTTGTGAGCATTGGATTTCACTGATACTGTGTGTTCAGGAATCGTGGATGTCTGTTTGACTACCCATTCCACATGGTGCTACATAACCAGCTGATTTAGTACTGTGAACAATTGACATACATCCAAAGATGCTGGTTACCAACTGCTTCATATAAACCGCAGACATCCCAATGGGACATATCCGTCACTGTATTTCCAATATAACACCAACATGTTGCTTACCTATGCATTCATTTAACCATGTTGTCTTCATAGGTGGGAATGCCATAGCTTACATATCCTACTTGACGTTGTGTGTGTGCCATTAGTATGTGTTCCACAGGTCGTACATCTGTTCCGCTGTACGGTAGCGGGTGCTCCTCAGTCTGTTGCTGGCAGACTGAGTGCTGTGTACGCCGGTGTTGGCACGAGTCCGCTCTGTATGTGGAATGTCAACTGTGGTCCCTATGTGTATTTCCTGTGTCATGCCTTACCGCTGCTATGTCATTTACCCGGTTTGCAGTTGTGGGTGCCATCCTGGCCATACGGGTGTCCATCCATGACAATTGCCTACTGGACACTAGTATAGGGCTGTACACATTCCACACCTACATTTAGCATTCTCCGGAGTATGGTTTGCATTATTAGCGGAGAGTAAGGCAGGTGTTACGACACATCCCTCCCACAGGGCGGGAGGAAGGATTGCCTGCGAAACAACACCGAGCACAGAGTCTACATACCCAGAATCCCTTGACCGCAATAATTGATAGTACCCATTACACATCCGTCATGTGTGCGGAAGTGTGATGTGGATGCAGTGCTATGGACCCGGTACCCTGGGTATTTCTGTGCATCTGTGCTGCATTACATGGACAGCTATCAGCAACATTAAACACGCTATGTGCATATGTGTACCTGTGACGACAATGAGTTCACTTAAGTGTTGAAAGAAGGCGGCATTCCTGTCTTTAGACAAATTTTTGGGTCCTACATTGGACACCACTGTGCATATGTAAAGTGTAGAGCTTGTCGGACTGTGTCCTTGTGAGCAGTGGGTTTCACTGATACTGTGTGTTCAGAAATCGCGGATGTCTGTTGGACTACCCATTCCACATGGTGCTACATAACCAGGTGATTTACTACTGTGGACAAATTACATACATCCAAAGATGCTGGTTAGCAAATGCTCAATTTAAACCGCAGACGTCCCAATGGGACATATCCGTCACTGTATTTCCACTATAACACCACCAGAACATGTTGCTTACCTATGCATTCATTTAACCATGTTGTCTTCATAGGTGGGAAAGCCATAGTTTACATATCCTACTTGACGTTGTGTGTGTGCCATTAGTATGTGTTCCACAGGTCGCACATCTGTTACGCTGTACGGTAGCAGGTGCTCCTCAGTCTGTTGCTGGCAGATTGAGTGCTGTGTACGCTGGTGTTGGCACGACGGTCCTGCTTTGTATGTGGAATGTCAACTGTAGTCCCTATGTGTATTTCCTGTGTTATGCCTTCCCGCGGCTATGTCATTTACCCGGGTTTGCAGTTGTGGGTGCCATTCTGGCCATACGGGTGTCCATCCATGACAATTGCCTACTGGACAGTAGTATGGGGCTGTACACATTACACACCTACATTTAGCATTCTCCGGAGTATGGTTTGCATTATTAGCGGAGACTGAGGCAGGTGATACGCACATCCTCCCACTGGGCGGGAGAAAGGATTGCCTGCGAAACAACACCGAGCACAGAGTCTACATACCCAGAATCCCTTGACTGCAACAATTGACAGTACCCATTACACATCCGTCATGTGTGCGGAAGTGTGATGTGGATGCAGTTCTATGGACCCGGTACCCTGGGTATTTCTGTGCATCTGTGCTGCATTACATGGACAGCTATCAGCAACATTAAACACGCTTGCGGTGCATATGTGTACCTGTGACGACAATGAGTTCAGGTACGCGTTGAAATAACACATTATTCGATTCTTTCCACAATTTTTGGGTCCTACAATGGACACCACTGTGCATATGTAAAGTGTAGAGCTTGTCGGACTGTGTCCTTGTGGGCAGTGGGTACTCTTTTATGCTACCATTTTGATATATATCTGGGAAATGTTTGTCCTGAGATATCAGGACATTTGACATGTGTTCGGTTTATTTACAGGACACGGCTGGCCAGAGAGGGCATATCCCTCTCAGGGTGGAACAGGTGTTTACCTTGGAACATATGCATCGGATTTTCAGCGATTACAATGTTTCAGTAACGGTATGTTGCCTAATATACCATCAATGTCATATTTATTACCCCATTTTGCTGCGTAACTCACATTATGTGCTCTCTGCGATTGCATATTCTTCACGCCACCCGGCAAATGCGGATCACATGATCTGTTGCTTCAATAATCTCCCATATCCTCTACACGACTGCTACGCATCTTCTGTCATAACACGTGTGTCTCCTTCCCTGTATCCACTGTAGTGTCTACATTCACTATTTACTCTGCTGTGTGTTCCCCTGACCTATGTTCAGATTTAACAGTATGTGGGTAGGTCTTGACCCGATATCACTACTGTTAACAGAAACACAATGTAGTCTGGTCCCTGATCTACAATAGACACAAAAAGGCAGACACTCCTTACCTGGGCCTCCTGTTTAAGGCTGCACGTTTTCTTCTTGGGATCCAGTTTTCCGCTTTTCAGCCACAGATCAGACAGTAAACAGCCTCTTTACACACAACAATTCAGTCGGAGGTCTTTTCATTCAAGAAGAACCATTTATGCATATTCTCCGGCGCACATGTCTAACCAGCCATGCACTCTGACGTGTAGCTTACCAAGGGAATTCGATTACAAGGATCACGATGTGAAATAAGTTGTTACAACCAGACTGTAGTTATCAGTAGACTTTTCTAAGTGACAGCCGATAACACAGGAGGCTCGGGTTCGGACAGTTTTAGTAGTGTACACAGGCAGGCTAAATAATGTACAGTCCAAGTATGGGAGTTTTGTCTGACTCTATACAGTAAGCAGTTTCTTTATATAGTGTTTACAATCAGCATTTGCCCAACTTACTGACGTGGTCGGTCACAGGGCATTTCCATCACTATGGTCCGCAATAGTCTATACATACGTGGGTGCTGGGCTCGTGCTTTTAAATTGTTTTCTCATGGGAATAACACAGGCTTGCAAGGCACCTTGTACATTACAGTATCCTTTTGTGATTGTAGCTGTTTCAAGGACCCTAGACTGTTACGATACAGTGGACAGTTAATTTCTTGATACGTTGCTTTGTCTGTCTGGTAGGGAGTTGTACTGCTATCTTCCATTGAGCTCACAAGGCCATCCTCCTCTGGGGAAGGAGTGCTGTTATGCATGTACATACATTTATTGTTCTGTAACCCAGCAAATAATTAATGATGACAGACATGAGCCTGCTGTCCTGCTTACTGCCAGGTTCAGAATTCCATCACAGTACAGCTTAGCTTCACCAATTACATGCAGGCTTAGTTCTGCTGCCATATTGTACGGTACAATTCAATACATTATATAGTATTTCGAGTGTAAACTGGAACTTCATATGTGTTTCTATATATTTTACGAACAACATCCATCCAGCCATATGCATGTTGTTCCATCCTTTACCTTGACCGTGTGTATTTGTCCGTCCAGCCACGCCATCTCCACATGTGATGTCCCAGTTTCCCTTCTTTGCCTGAAGCACCCTGTTAGGATGGCCTGTGTGTTAGGCACCTGTTCCGCTATATGTCATCGACTTCACTGCAGACGTGATCGGCGATGCGGTGTTCCACCGACCGACTTGTCCACATGTGTACACTTATGTGCACCGTGTCGTATGCAAACCTAGATGGTTTGGACGGGTACATACTACATGCCGGATGTACACATTCTGCTGACACATTCACATGCAGCCATTTACATATCTGTACCTGCGGTGGGTTGCTGACATGTGGGTAATGATTTGCCCGCGTGGCATTGCCTAACACAAACATCTTACCACAGTTCAGGTATGCACATTGTGTGTGGTTGTATAGCTGCACACGGATGCTAGCAGGTTTGGGTGCAGGGGTATACATGGGTGTGACTGACATGTACAATGAGGCTATTGTGTAGTACATCCGAATGCATGTGTTCTGCTTCTGGATATTACACTTCATCATACACCATCCGGTGTATGCAACAAAGATGTTGCTGGGTCTGGGATATGTTGCTATGCACATGTTTGCCTGTGTTTGGGGTATCTTGCTTCCTTACTGTTGTTATGTCGGCACAGCTACCCGGCTATGTACTGTCACTACTGCTTGTGACCATTATGGTTGGCACCTTTTCCAATGCCCATGGTGGGGCATGTTATGTGGACACTTCGATATTTGCAGGACTACACATACCCAGGGCTAGTGCAGTAGACAGAACTTCACTTGTTTGCCATACTATGAGCCTATTCTGTTAGCGCTTGGGTTCCTTATTTATTTTCTTATGCCATGTCTGTGTTCCATACCGTAATGTATATGTTTTATGCTACTATTTACATGTATATTGCGGGAATTTGCGTGGCAGGGGATCGCAGGTCATTTTCCATTTTTACGATTGTTGCAGGGACACGATTGTCCAATCAGGGACTGTCCATGGCACTTTGGGACAGCAGGTAACCCTGGTGACCATGCCCATGTCGCTGCTGGGGTTTCCACCTTTTCCATTTTCCGATCTGGGATATTTCCGGGACTCACATCTGCCTTTACAGGCCGACACATACAAACGGTCACTATATAGCATAGAAATTCACTTGTTTGCCTAAATAATTTGCTTATTATTGTGGCAATTTTCTTGCTTATTCTGTTTATTGTGTCATTTCGGTATTTCTGTTACAGAAATAACCAATTCATGCTACCATTACATTACATACGGGATATCATTGTGTCCTACATTCGTAGCACATCAGCCATTTCTAATACGTTTTTTCGGGACACAACTGTCCATGGAGAGACTGCCCCAAACACAGTGGGACAGGTGGTGACCTTAGTCGCTGCTCCTATGTCGGTGCGGCGCGCTGACATGCGGCTGTACACCTTCTCTGAGTGTAAACACTGACAGTACATTGTCGCACGGCGGCGGTCTTATGCGTATCCTTTGCTCCTTGAACGGGTACACTTATGCCTTGGTGGCTTCTATTTGCTTCTCCGCTGATTTGGAACGGGACTATGTTGCGTACTGTACATGCGTTTCATTCTGCAGCGGACCTGGCTGCTGCCATTACTATTGTGGGCGGACCGTGGCTGTCAGCACATTAGGTTGCTCACCTCCTGCCGGCTTAGACACGCCTCCAGACGCATCCTACCTGGGCTCGCTCACGTACACTACGCACGTGTCTGTGATTCCGGTGCACTCTCATTAATATGTATATGGCGCTACTGCGCCGGATATTCCATGCACCGCCGGCGCAGGCCTTACGCCGGCCTTGCGCCGAGCTTCATGAATCCCGGGGATTGTTTAAATCTCCTCCAAATTCACTAGTGTTGATTTTTTCCAGAACTGAAAATTGAAATTTCTTAAAATCTCTACATGTTAAAGAATGTTTGGCCAAAGAATTAAACTGATCTTTGTTTTTTATAGCCAAATTGTGCTCGTAGATTCTTCTTTTTAGAAGCCTTTTAGTTTTTCCTATGTAATAGAATAAAAGGCTAAAAGGCTTCTAAAAAGAAGAATCTACAAGCACAATTTGGCTATAAAAAACAAAGATCAGTTTAATTCTTTGGCCAAACATTCTTTAACATGTAGAGATTTTAAGAAATTTCAATTTTCAGTTTTGGAAAAAATCAACACTAGTGAATTTGGAGGAGATTTAAACAATGTCTTAGAATGCAAGGAGACATTGTGGCAACTTTTGTTGGGGGCTGATAGGTTGCCTGGCCTCAATTATTATATTAATTTAAAATGTTTTTTGAAATATAGATAGGTGTTTGAGACCATATGCATGTGATCCATGTGTGTTTTGTGTGAGGTGTACATGTGTGTACACATACATGTTCATATCACTCTGATTCCCTTCAGAGACATGATATGATTTACATTATTCATATATATATATATACATATTTTTTTTTATACATATATTACATTTTATATATATTATATTATATACCTTTTGGTGTGTGTACTTGTGTGTATATATCATCATCATTTTTA